>NW_015090847.1:1158805-1170111 GCF_001431845.1 Calidris pugnax
TTTGAACACCTCCAGGGATGGTGCCTCAACCACCTCCCTGGGCAGCCCATTCCAATGGCTGAGAACCCTTTCAGTGAAAAAATTTTTCCTAATATCCAGCCTGAACCTCCCCTGGCGCAACTTGAGGCCATTTCCTCTCGTCCTGTCGCCTGAGACTTGAGAGAAGAGACCGACCCCCACCTCTCTACACCCTCCTAGAGATGTGGTGAGAGCTGGAAGCAGGGTACAGCTGGTAGCCTGGCCCCTGGCAAGCCCAGCCGTGCCCAGGAACTCAGGACCTGGCTAGAGTTGATCTCTCCCCACTAGCCCTGAATTAAAAATAAAGAGGGGACGGGGACTTCAGCCCAGGGAAGGCTTTGATTGTCAGGACGGTGAGGTCTCCATCTATTCCTCTTTCCTCAGAAATGGTCCCAAGAATCCTCAAACACACCTTCTGCAACCAAAAGAAACGAGGCTTATAACCGTTCCTGTTTAAGGTCACTGTTGTGGGTTAACCCTGTGGTTCGCTCGCTGTGGTGGGACGGGGGAGATAATCAAAAGGGGAAAAGGGAGAAAACTTGTGGGTTGAGATAAAGACAGTTTAATGGGTAAAGGAAAAGCTGCTTATGTAAGCAAAGCAAAACGAGGAATTAATCACTCACTGCTTCCCATTGCCATTCCCAACACACAATCTGTGTGTTGGTACATCTATTTTATCTGTCTCTATATATGATGCACAAAACCACTATCCCCTCACATCCTAATATGTGAATCTTTCACAGAATCACAGAATCTTCATGGTTGGAAAGGACCTCGGAGATCACCTGGTCCAACCACACACACAAAACACCCAACCCCACAATCTCAGCCACTAGAGCATGCCCTGAAGTGCCACCTCTACATGTTTCTTATCAAACTCCAGGGCTGGAGAGCAGCAATCTCTTCTTATTGCTCCAGAGATATCAAAACTACCCTCAGGTTAAGGTGGTGGGATGCATTTCAGCTGTGCTCAGTCCACACTGAGGGATATGATGTAGGGGAGGACTTTGTAGAGTAGGGTAGATGGTTGGACTCGATGATCCCAAGGGTCTCTTCCAACCTCAATGATTCTATGACTCTATGATTCTATGATTTCTCAGCTAACGTGTAGCATTCTGTGATCATACATGGAATATCAGTGCCACAGTGCTCCCCAAAATTTCTCCTATTTCTGCAAATTTAAACAACACGCAGCCAACGACTGATTACAGTAATTTTGTTCATCCTATTCATATCACAGCAGGTATTGTTTGTAATTATTAAGGCTGTTTGTTATTAGAAACGCATGGGTAGTGACATACAACAAAGCAAACAATTTAACTCATAATAAAATTAGCTGATCGTGGGAAGTCAATCTGCTAATTATCTCCAAACTGTGTCCAGCAGCTCTGGTTTGCATTTCTTAGACTCCTTGCTTCCCAGGGCTGCATTCTGAGGAATACACTGAATTTCCCCACAAGAGAGGTCTCCATCATGTTACACCTTTGCTCTCATACACATGTTTCCTTGACTTCAGAAATACTTTGTGACAAATAGGCATTTGATTGTGTAATTTATTACAGAGCAGGCATCAAACTAAAGAATCTGTATGGAAGGTTTTTTATGAAAATTAATACGAATGAGACTGACCCCTTCAATTTCATAACTATTGGAAAGAACCTTAGACTTCTTAGTTGTTAAATTTTCAAAACCTCTTGTGATATTTAAGTAGCGGAGCACACATTAAGGCCAATTTGAATCATGTAGATAGTAACTTGGGATGCTTTTAAAATTGTCCTCCGTTCCTGTGATTGCCAGCTGATTCATTTACTGAAATTATAGTATAAATTGAAAAAACAAACTGCCTGAGCAGTGGGACTGGTAGAACTTGGGTTTCTGTGCATCTTTGCGTAGTTGTGTTGGCAGCTGGGCATGGCACTGGCATCACTTTAGCAAGCATTTGGATGGTTGTTTAATAGCACTGCATCTGCTTTTTATATCCAGTATTAATAAGTGTTTTCATAGTTGGGTACAATCAAATTAAAGGTGGCTGTCAGGTTTTATAGAACCTGTCAGTTTGCTTATGTTTTAATTTTTGCTTTAAATCACAGAATCACAGAATCTTCCGTTTTAATTTTTGCTTTAAATGACAGAATCACAGAATCTTCGTGGTTGGAAGGGACCTTTGAGACCATTGAGTCCAACTACAAAGAAAACCTCAACAACAACAACAAAAAAACCCACCAAAAAACCCCTCACAAACAGACACAACCCAACAATCTCGGGCACTAGAGCATGCCCTGAAGTGCCACCTCTACACGGTTCTTCAATCCCTCCAGGGATGGGGACTCCACCACCTCCCTGGGCAGGCCCTTCCAGGGCCTGACCACCCTCTCAGCAAAGTCCTTCTTCCTCACATCTCATCTAAACCTCCCCTGCCCCAACTTCAGACCATTTCCTCTGCTCCTGGCATGATTCCCTTGGGAGAAGAGGCCAACCCCCACCTCTCTACACCCTCCTCTCAGGGAGTTGGAGAGGGCAAGGAGGTCTCCCCTCAGCCTCCTCTTAAATACTGGATTGTCACCCAGTTTGGGTTGGAAGGGACATTCAAAGGTTATCTTGACCAGCCCCTCTGCCATGGGCAGGGACATCTTATCTCGTCCAGCCCCCCTGCCATGGGCAGGGACATCTTTCCCTACAACTACAGGTTGCTCAGTGAAGAAGAGTGATGTTGGTGACATTTACAACCAAGGAGTTTGTGAATAACTTTTCGGCTGAGGAACGGGCAAAGCTTTGAGGTGCCTACGTCCGTGCTGGACCATAATAGGTGTACATCCTTCTAGAGAAGGAGAGGTCAGGAGGGTAGAAATAATCAAATAGGAGATGGAAAACAAGGAAAACATTTCAATAGCTGTTCAAACGTGCTGCAAAAAAAAGGGGGGGACCAAAAGTGTTGTACACAAATACTAGAAATCTAAGAAATGTGATGGAGGACCCACAATATTGGCTAAACAGACCTGGAGTTTGAACCATGGTGGCCATTCTTATCTTCTGGTCAGCCTCTATCTGCTTTCTCAAGTCAAAAGTGGTCTGGGATATAAGTGGGCTGAAATAATATTTTTATAACTTTGTTCCAAGTGCCAAATTCATAGCCAAATCCATGAGTAACCCTGATGAATAGATCTGCTGAGCACCAGGAAGACACAGGGACTGTGACCTACTGAGTACTGTGAGGCTGAGCATGGTGCACCACCACAATGTCAGCAAGTAAATAATAATTACATGCCCCATCTTAGATGCACCAGGGGTGAAAGCTCTGGAAAACACTCTGTGAGAGGGAGAAGGCAGGAAAATGGTGACAAGTGGGACCAGGGTCCCCTTGGCTGACCCCTACCACGTGGTGAGCAGGCAAATTGCTGATGCCTATGGATGTGGGGGGGTTCCTCTCTCTGAAATGAGTCTCATCAGCCATTGGAATCTTCCCCCTAGCCCTGCTCCCCCTTCAGATTACAGTATGTTTCAAAAAAAGCTAATTTACAATTTGCCATCACACCCCTGAGTCTCTCTGGTTCCCGGACCATCCTTAGGGTGGTCTCAGAGACCTCAGAGACCTCTGAGACCTCTCAAGGAATAAAGTGGGGTCACTTTTCTCTCCAGAAAGCAATGCTGTTTTTTGCAGGACCCCTGGCAGCAGAGACTTGAGAGTGGCCTCGCTAAAGTCTGCTGCCCATAAAGACCAAAAGTGGGGAAACTTTTCATGTTCAGACTAAAACCAACATACTTAATACAAACAACATAACTTTGGACTTTGTCCCCCACCTCAATTTGCATGGCATTTCCACTTTACATTAGCTTTTGGCCCCGTGGCCTCGCTAAAGTCTGCTGCCCATAAAGACCAAAAGTGGGGAAACTTTTCATGTTCAGACTAAAACCAACATACTTAATACAAACAACATAACTTTGGACTTTGTCCCCCACCTCAATTTGCATGGCATTTCCACTTTACATTAGCTTTTGGCCCCCCACCCAATGCTAAGAGTTGGGGAAGGAAGATCTGAACATCTGATTTCGGGTTGCTCCAACAAAATAGGCACAGCACCCTACAGATGGTGGGGGGACCAGAGAGACACAGGGGTGTGATGCCAAGGTCACTGCAGCAGAGAAGGGACACTTCCATCTGTCTAAATCTTTGAATATGTTGGAACATAATGGTGTACTGAGGCTAAAGGACTGGAAATGTGGGATGAAGTGCTTAAACACACAACCTCTGGGTGCCCTTGTGAGGATTATGAGCCATACCTAAAAGCCCGCTGCCACAGGATGAGGTAAATTGGCTTTTATTGAAACATACTGTAATATGGAGGGGGAGGGGGGGGCTAGGGGGAAGATTCCAATTTAACACAAGTACATTGCATTTCAGGCTCCCAAATAACTATTGATATCTGCTGTCCTGGAGCAAATCACATCTTCCTTGACAAGTCAGACAGCTGCTCTTTTTCTATCTGCCTTTTGTTATCTTTAATAGCCACGGATTGTTGTGGTACCTTGAAAAAAAAAAAAAAAAAAAAAAAGGTCTTCCCCAGCTGAGGTCTGACTGATAAGCAGATCCCACAGCTTCTTGGGGCACACATTCCCTTGTTTGATCATTGTGGAGAATTGTTTTCCCATTTGTTTAAGGTATGGGAATACCAATATCTTAAATACAGGAATACTAAAAAAAATCTAAGATAGGACTAACGAAAAATATGATTATTATTTGACCAATTTCACCAAGACTTTGAATCAAAAAGGCAAAGCCAATCTCCTTCAGGCTATCAGTTGTCCTAAGATGTGCCACAGGAAATAAATGTGGTAGGAATGGCTGGGAGAAGTCAGGTGTAACCCAGCATTAGCTGCCCAGGTGCTTCTGCTTTTTGTGTCTCTATTTGCCTGATTAATCTCTGATTAAGAACTAATTCCAGCTGCATGTCCCTAGTAACCTTTTCTATTCCTAAATGGGAAAAACCAACCCTTTTGGACCAGACTGCGGAACGTGCATCATTTTGGAGGGAGAGGCAAGACTGCCACATTTAGTATGGAGTTTTGGCAAATACGATAATGAACAGGGTCCTCTTTATACTTCCCGGTGGTGTGAGCACGTGCTAATTTTTTGTGTGCTGACAGAGCATTCAGCATCAAGATTGGCCCTTCTGGGGCCAAGCCAGGAGAAGGAATTGCTGCTCTGCTGTGTGCATTGTGTGCTCCTCCTGGCTCCCTCCTGTTCTCCTTGTGTAGCTGAGACCGAAAGAGAGGATTTTTTAAATCTTTTTTTTTTTAATCTCACATTTGTAGCTATTGGCTAGAAAGAATACTCACAGAAAGGGAAATTTAGATCCTCCACCATGACATTAACAGCCATCTTTTGTGATTTGAACAGGTCCCCAGTGGTACCCTTCCCGTGTCGGACTGCAACTGGAACGCAGTGAGTATTCTGGTTGGATACAGCCACCTAATGTATTGCTTAGTCCTCTGGCAAGTTCTCTTCCTAATGGTCTTTCTCTCCATTGGGTGAACTGTTAGCATTTTTTCATTGATTTGGTATCAATGATAAATTTATTAGCTTTTGCATTGCTAAAAGAATCGAAGGGTTTTCATAACCAGTGAGTAAAAACGTTTCAGAATACAGAATATGATCAAAGAACAACACTCACTTCCCTCACTCACTGCATTATCCATTTAATACCTGCTCACAGCCTCATCAGAAGATGGAATTGGCTGCAGAAGGCAGCCCCTTTTTTTGTGGCAGTGCCCCAGGTCCTGGTGGATGTGGCAGTGGGAGATGAGGGCTCAGCACCTGGTGGAATTTAGCACCCTCATTCCCTTAAACAGCCAACAAACATATATTGAAAGGGAGACACAACACAGAAGTTGGAAAAGAGAAAAGAAGTGCATGCAGCCGTGCCTGTTTGGATTTCCTAATATCCAACTCGCTGCCTCTATAAAAAAACCAAAAAAAGAAGCAGATATTGACATTTTATGTCTCTACCGATCTAATGGTCTAGATGACCAGAGATAGCATCGTAACAATGGCTGTGCACTGCTGCCCAGGGTCATGTCAGCCTCATGCTTTCCTTAAAACGAGAGGAGATTAACTCTCCTATAAATGCTTTAAGTTGCTAACCTGGAGAATAAGTACCAAGCCACCAAAATAAATCAGAAGAGGGGTTGGGCCCACACCGTGACCATTAGCAGGGCAGCCCACGCGTTGTGCTGAGCCTCTGAGAGGAGATGTCTGTTGCTCATGCCACCTCCTCTCCCCTTTTTGACATTACAGATGGGCCTTTTTTGAAGGATTCTGTTAACATCCAAAGCCTTGCCGTTTCCTCCATCATCACGCTGTATTTTACAGACCTGGGTCAGCAGGTCGGATGGACCACAGTGACTTACTTGATGGATGTTTCACCTCCTGCTATTAGCCCTGGTTCGTGGGTTCATCTAATGCCTCTTCTTGCCTGCAAAAACTCAGGCCAAGTGCTTCTGAAATGAGAGTGTGCTGGGTGTCACTGTGGTGGCTGCAGGTCCCCTTCCCTTCCAGCTGGTGGGCGGTGGGGTGAAGAAGCTCTCCTGACCATCCTGGAATACAGTTAAGGTAGAAGCAACCTCTGGTCCTCATGTGGTGCAGATGACCAACTTTCAAGTCCTATGAGATATTGCTTAGGGTCTTCCCCAGCTGAGGTCTGACTGATAAGCAGATCCCACAGCTTCTTGGGGCACACATTCCCTTGTTTGATCATTGTGGAGAATATTTTTCCCATTTGTTTAAGGTATGGGAATACCAATATCTTAAATACAGGAATACTAAAAAAAATCTAAGATAGGACTAACGAAAAATATGATTATTATTTGACCAATTTCACCAAGACTTTGAATCAAAAAGGCAAAGCCAATCTCCTTCAGGCTATCAGTTGTCCTAAGATGTGCCACAGGAAATAAATGTGGTAGGAATGGCTGGGAGAAGTCAGGTGTAACCCAGCATTAGCTGCCCAGGTGCTTCTGCTTTTTGTGTCTCTATTTGCCTGATTAATCTCTGATTAAGAACTAATTCCAGCTGCATGTCCCTAGTAACCTTTTCTATTCCTAAATGGGAAAAACCAACCCTTTTGGACCAGACTGCGGAACGTGCATCATTTTGGAGGGAGAGGCAAGACTGCCACATTTAGTATGGAGTTTTGGCAAATACGATAATGAACAGGGTCCTCTTTATACTTCCCGGTGGTGTGAGCACGTGCTAATTTTTTGTGTGCTGACAGAGCATTCAGCATCAAGATTGGCCCTTCTGGGGCCAAGCCAGGAGAAGGAATTGCTGCTCTGCTGTGTGCATTGTGTGCTCCTCCTGGCTCCCTCCTGTTCTCCTTGTGTAGCTGAGACCGAAAGAGAGGATTTTTTAAATCTTTTTTTTTTTAATCTCACATTTGTAGCTATTGGCTAAGAAGAATACTCACAGAAAGGGAAATTTAGATCCTCCACCATGACATTAACAGCCATCTTTTGTGATTTGAACAGGTCCCCAGTGGTACCCTTCCCGTGTCGGACTGCAACTGGAACGCAGTGAGTATTCTGGTTGGATACAGCCACCTAATGTATTGCTTAGTCCTCTGGCAAGTTCTCTTCCTAATGGTCTTTCTCTCCATTGGGTGAACTGTTAGCATTTTTTCATTGATTTGGTATCAATGATAAATTTATTAGCTTTTGCATTGCTAAAAGAATCGAAGGGTTTTCATAACCAGTGAGTAAAAACGTTTCAGAATACAGAATATGATCAAAGAACAACACTCACTTCCCTCACTCACTGCATTATCCATTTAATACCTGCTCACAGCCTCATCAGAAGATGGAATTGGCTGCAGAAGGCAGCCCCTTTTTTTGTGGCAGTGCCCCAGGTCCTGGTGGATGTGGCAGTGGGAGATGAGGGCTCAGCACCTGGTGGAATTTAGCACCCTCATTCCCTTAAACAGCCAACAAACATATATTGAAAGGGAGACACAACACAGAAGTTGGAAAAGAGAAAAGAAGTGCATGCAGCCGTGCCTGTTTGGATTTCCTAATATCCAACTCGCTGCCTCTATAAAAAAACCAAAAAAAGAAGCAGATATTGACATTTTATGTCTCTACCGATCTAATGGTCTAGATGACCAGAGATAGCATCGTAACAATGGCTGTGCACTGCTGCCCAGGGTCATGTCAGCCTCATGCTTTCCTTAAAACGAGAGGAGATTAACTCTCCTATAAATGCTTTAAGTTGCTAACCTGGAGAATAAGTACCAAGCCACCAAAATAAATCAGAAGAGGGGTTGGGCCCACACCGTGACCATTAGCAGGGCAGCCCACGCGTTGTGCTGAGCCTCTGAGAGGAGATGTCTGTTGCTCATGCCACCTCCTCTCCCCTTTTTGACATTACAGATGGGCCTTTTTTGAAGGATTCTGTTAACATCCAAAGCCTTGCCGTTTCCTCCATCATCACGCTGTATTTTACAGACCTGGGTCAGCAGGTCGGATGGACCACAGTAAGTACGTCCTTGTAGCCATCAACGTGATACATCTTCATGTGCAATGTCATTTAGCAGCAAATGACTCCAACCTCCTCAGCCTTTTCCTTCCCTTTGTCAAAATGCTGTAATGATCAGCAGTCAATGCAGAATTAAATGGAGAGTGAGCCAAGTCATCAACGTGCTAACTCTGACATCCAATTAAAGATTAGAAGGTGGGCATAACAATATTGCTCGTGGAAGAAAAAAAATACATGTTTAAAAACAGATTTAGCTTATCTAGGGTTTATATGCCTGTGCAGGGCCTGTAGCCAAGTACATTCATTTGCTGCAAGGCTCCTCAGCTATGAAAGTGGAAGGATCCTAAAAGGGGTTAAATGGATTTATGGTAATCCTGTTACTAATGCAGGAAAACTGCTAGATGGGAATGTCTTCATCTTCGTGCACCTGAAGAACTGTTCTGAGAGAGTGGTGAGGCCAAGGAGTCTGGGCCAGGATGCCCAGCCAGGCCCAGGAACCACTAAACTTTTGAATTCCTTCCTAAAACAAAAGCATTCTCCACGAGCAACGATACCTGCATTATGCTGAGGGTAGAACCACGGGCTGTTTTTACTGCTGGTCTCAGCTTGACTTGGATTACTTTCCTGTAAGCAGCTGTTGGAAGGGCAGGGTGGCAGGAGAGACATTCCACCCAAAGGCTGGGTTGTGGGGAACTGTAACCTTAGGGGCTTATCTGTGCCGGGAGGAAGAGAAAGATTCAATTCTTTCCTCAGCCGAAAAACCAGAAGACAGCAGAAGGGTTTGAAAGGGCAGAAAGTGATGGGAGATGAAGAGACCTTTCCAGCGGCGACAGAGCTGAAAGTAATCTCATTACTAGACTGACACAGTCCCCATCCCAGCAGTGAGAGATGTGAGCAAGAAGTGTAGGTTCTGAAAGCTATGGAAGCCTTGATGAGACAGAGCAATGGAAAACAAACCACCAATTGCTTGCAATTCCTTTAATGAAGCAACTGAGGTTTTGCTGTGGGCCAAGTTATTAGACTCTTATCTCAGGCAGCTCCTCCTGTGGGGAGACCACAAGGCCCACTGACAAGCCACCATCCTTCCTTGGCTGTGCCTATATAGATGGAGCTTGTGAGTGTCAGGTCACAGAGTCACAGAATGATATGAGGTTGGAAGGGACCTCTGGGGATCATCTAGTCCAACCCCCTGCCAAAGCAGGGCCACCCAGAGCAGGTCCCACAGGAACGTGTCCAGGTGGGTTTGAATGTCTCCAGAGAAGGAGACTCCACCACCTCCCTGGGCAGCCTCTGCCAGGGCTCTGCCACCCTCACAGCAAAGAAGTTCCTCCTTGTGTTTAGGTGGAACTTCTTATATTCAAGTTTGTGCCCATTCCCTCTTGTCCTGTCCCTGGGCACCACTGAAAAAAGACTGGTCCCATCCTCCTGACACCCTCCCTTGAAGTATTTCTAAGCATTGATCAGATCCCCCCTCAGCCTTCTCTTCTCCAGACTAAAAAGCCCCAAGTCCCTCAGCCTCTCCTCATAAGGGAGATGCTCCAGGCCTCTCATCATCTTTGTAGCCTCTGCTGTCCCCTCTCCAGCAGTTCCCTGTCCTTCTCTCCAGCAGGTCACTATGGACAAGGAAGCATTACTACAGGACACTTAGAATGGACATGCTATTTCCCAGCTCCTTCTCTGTTGACCAGTGCACTCAGGGTTGATGTTACTGCCAGAACTGCCCTTGACTTTGAGGAGTCAGCTTCTGGATCAGCACTGGGAGGTCACACATCCATCTCACCAGCTTAAGCTCATGTGCATTTCTCTCTCTCCAGGGAAGCAGACAGCCCCTAGCAGCACACACTCTGGGACGTTCTACCCCATGTGACCATGAGCTATGTCTCTTCTTCCCAGTTCTAACAACAAAACCCAAGACCCGACAAGCAGTTGACTTCAGTAGAGTTACAGTAGGTCACAATGTGTGACCTACTCATTTCAGCAGAGGTCTGAGGCTTTACCCCATGGATTCCCATGCTGATTAATGACCTGCTAGAACATACTAATTAATGCTAGTTGGGGTCCTGCTTCCCCACCAGCCTGTCCCACCACCTCTCAACCGTGCAATTCCCTTGCAAAGCAAAATTGTGAGTTGTAGCAAACAGTCTCCTGTTTGCTACAACTAAGTAATCTGCATGAACCTTATTTATTCTCTCCTTTCCTGGTGGTTTATGTAGCCTAAGACAGTAACATAACTAAAGCTTAATATCCCATTATAAATAGTGCAGTTATGGCTCGGCATCGATACTGCAGGCAGTGGCATTTTTTTTTTTATGATTTAATCTGTGCGTGCAGAAAGTTGTCTCCACGAGTTTCTGAATATTCATCTTACCCCATTCACTTCCATATTCTAAATTGTCTCCATTCTTAGTGGGAGAAATCTTCCTAGCCACATCATTTCAACAGTCAAGAGATTTTTTTATATTATAGCTAGTCTATATAGCAATAGAGAAAAAGTTCATACAAGCTTGTATTCTGACAATAGCAATTAAGAATGTATTTGTACACAGGATGTATAGTTTTATTGCCATTTTTACTGTGCTTAGAGCTTCCATTTCCCCATCTGCCTTGATGCTCTATCAGATTTACGCACGCAGTGAGGGATGCTTCTGAGTGAAAGGGTTGACATTTAAATAAATGAGGCACGGAGTAAAAACGATTTTTATCACATCAGCAAAATGATAGTTGAGGTGAAAAAGGGCCACATTCAGATCTGGACTCCAAAACA
>NW_015090847.1:1174138-1188219 GCF_001431845.1 Calidris pugnax
AATTCATAGCCAAATCCATGAGTAACCCTGATGAATAGATCTGCTGAGCACCAGGAAGACACAGGGACTGTGACCTACTGAGTACTGTGAGGCTGAGCATGGTGCACCACCACAATGTCAGCAAGTAAATACTAATTACATGCCCCATCTTAGATGCACCAGGGGTGAAAGCTCTGGAAAACACTCCGTGAGAGGGAGAAGGCAGGAAAATGGTGACAAGTGGGACCAGGGTCCCCTTGTCTGACCCCTACCACGTGGTGAGCAGGCAAATTGCTGATGCCTATGGATGTGGGGGGGTTCCTCTCTCTGAAATGAGTCTCATCAGCCATTGGAATCTTCCCCCTAGCCCTGCTCCCCCTTCAGATTACAGTATGTTTCAAAAAAAGCTAATTTACAATTTGCCATCACACCCCTGAGTCTCTCTGGTTCCCGGACCATCCTTAGGGTGGTCTCAGAGACCTCAGAGACCTCTGAGACCTCTCAAGGAATAAAGTGGGGTCACTTTTCTCTCCAGAAAGCAATGCTATTTTTTGCAGGACCCCTGGCAGCAGAGACTTGAGAGTGGCCTCGCTAAAGTCTGCTGCCCATAAAGACCAAAAGTGGGGAAACTTTTCATGTTCAGACTAAAACCAACATACTTAATACAAACAACATAACTTTGGACTTTGTCCCCCACCTCAATTTGCATGGCATTTCCACTTTACATTAGCTTTTGGCCCCCCACCCAATGCTAAGAGTTGGGGAAGGAAGATCTGAACATCTGATTTCGGGTTGCTCCAACAAAATAGGCACAGCACCCTACAGATGGTGGGGGGACCAGAGAGACACAGGGGTGTGATGCCAAGGTCACTGCAGCAGAGAAGGGACACTTCCATCTGTCTAAATCTTTGAATATGTTGGAACATAATGGTGTACTGAGGCTAAAGGACTGGAAATGTGGGATGAAGTGCTTAAACACACAACCTCTGGGTGCCCTTGTGAGGATTATGAGCCATACCTAAAAGCCCGCTGCCACAGGATGAGGTAAATTGGCTTTTATTGAAACATACTGTAATATGGAGGGGGAGGGGGGGGCTAGGGGGAAGATTCCAATTTAACACAAGTACATTGCATTTCAGGCTCCCAAATAACTATTGATATCTGCTGTCCTGGAGCAAATCACATCTTCCTTGACAAGTCAGACAGCTGCTCTTTTTCTATCTGCCTTTTGTTATCTTTAATAGCCACGGATTGTTGTGGTACCTTGAAAAAAAAAAAAAAAAAAAAAAAGATGTTTGCGACTTACTTGATGGATGTTTCACCTCCTGCTATTAGCCCTGGTTCGTGGGTTCATCTAATGCCTCTTCTTGCCTGCAAAAACTCAGGCCAAGTGCTTCTGAAATGAGAGTGTGCTGGGTGTCACTGTGGTGGCTGCAGGTCCCCTTCCCTTCCAGCTGGTGGGCGGTGGGGTGAAGAAGCTCTCCTGACCATCCTGGAATACAGTTAAGGTAGAAGCAACCTCTGGTCCTCATGTGGTGCAGATGACCAACTTTCAAGTCCTATGAGATATTGCTTAGGGTCTTCCCCAGCTGAGGTCTGACTGATAAGCAGATCCCACAGCTTCTTGGGGCACACATTCCCTTGTTTGATCATTGTGGAGAATTGTTTTCCCATTTGTTTAAGGTATGGGAATACCAATATCTTAAATACAGGAATACTAAAAAAAATCTAAGATAGGACTAACGAAAAATATGATTATTATTTGACCAATTTCACCAAGACTTTGAATCAAAAAGGCAAAGCCAATCTCCTTCAGGCTATCAGTTGTCCTAAGATGTGCCACAGGAAATAAATGTGGTAGGAATGGCTGGGAGAAGTCAGGTGTAACCCAGCATTAGCTGCCCAGGTGCTTCTGCTTTTTGTGTCTCTATTTGCCTGATTAATCTCTGATTAAGAACTAATTCCAGCTGCATGTCCCTAGTAACCTTTTCTATTCCTAAATGGGAAAAACCAACCCTTTTGGACCAGACTGCGGAACGTGCATCATTTTGGAGGGAGAGGCAAGACTGCCACATTTAGTATGGAGTTTTGGCAAATGCAATAATGAACAGGGTCCTCTTTATACTTCCTGGTGGTGTGAGCACATGCTAATTTTTTGTGTGCTGACAGAGCATTTAGCATCAAGATTGGCCCTTCTGGGGCCAAGCCAGGAGAAGGAATTTCTGCTCTGCTGTGTGTGTTGTGTGCTCCTCCTGGCTCCCTCCTGTTCTCCTTGTGTAGCTGAGACCGAAAGAGAGGATTTTTTAAATCTTTTTTTTTTTAATCTCACATTTGTAGCTATTGGCTAAGAAGAATACTCACAGAAAGGGAAATTTAGATCCTCCACCATGACATTAACAGCCGTGCTTTGTGATTTGAACAGGTCCCCAGTGGTACCCTTCCCGTGTTGGACTGCAACTGGAACGCAGTGAGTATTCTGGTTGAACACAGCCACCTAACATATTACTAGTCCTCTGGCAAGTTCTCCTCCTAATGGTCTTTCTCTCCATTGGGTGAACTGTTAGCATTTTTTCATTGATTTGGTATCAATGATAAATTTATTAGCTTTTGCATTGCTAAAAGAATCGAAGGGTTTTCATAACCAGTGAGTAAAAACGTTTCAGAATACAGAATATGATCAAAGAACAACACTCACTTCCCTCACTCACTGCATTATCCATTTAATACCTGCTCACAGCCTCATCAGAAGATGGAATTGGCTGCAGAAGGCAGCCCCTTTTTTTGTGGCAGTGCCCCAGGTCCTGGTGGATGTGGCAGTGGGAGATGAGGGCTCAGCACCTGGTGGAATTTAGCACCCTCGTTCCCTTAAACAGCCAACAAACATATATTGAAAGGGAGACACAATACAGAAGTTGGAAAAGAGAAAAGAAGTGCATGCAGCCATGGCTGTTCGGGTTTCCTAATATCCAACTTGCTGCCTCTATAAAAAAAAAACAAAAAAAGAAGCAGATATTGACATTTTATGTCTCTACCGATCTAATGGTCTAGATGACCAGAGATAGCATCATAACAATGGCTGTGCACTGCTGCCCAGGGTCATGTCAGCCTCATGCTTTCCTTAAAACGAGAGGAGATTAACTCTCCTATAAATGCTTTAAGTTGCTAACCTGGAGAATAAGTACCAAGCCACCAAAATAAATCAGAAGAGGGGTTGGGCCCACACCGTGACCATTGGCAGGGCAGCCCACGCGTTGTGCTGAGCCTCTGAGAGGAGATGTCTGTTGCTCATGCCACCTCCTCTCCCCTTTTTGACATTACAGATGGGCCTTTTTTGAAGGATTCTGTTAACATCCAAAGCCTTGCCGTTTCCTCCATCATCACGCTGTATTTTACAGACCTGGGTCAGCAGGTCGGATGGACCACAGTAAGTACGTCCTTGTAGCCATCAACATGATACATCTTCATGTGCAATGTCATTTAGCAGCAAATGACTCCAACCTCCTCAGCCTTTTCCTTCCCTTTGTCAAAATGCTGTAATGATCAGCAGTCAATGCAGAATTAAATGGAGAGTGAGCCAAGTCATCAACGTGCTAACTCTGACATCCAATTAAAGATTAGAAGGTGGGCATAACAATATTGCTCGTGGAAGAAAAAAAATACATGTTTAAAAACAGATTTAGCTTATCTAGGGTTTATATGCCTGTGCAGGGCCTGTAGCCAAGTACATTCATTTGCTGCAAGGCTCCTCAGCTATGAAAGTGGAAGGATCCTAAAAGGGGTTAAATGGATTTATGGTAATCCTGTTACTAATGCAGGAAAACTGCTAGATGGGAATGTCTTCATCTTCGTGCACCTGAAGAACTGTTCTGAGAGAGTGGTGAGGCCAAGGAGTCTGGGCCAGGATGCCCAGCCAGGCCCAGGAACCACTAAACTTTTGAATTCCTTCCTAAAACAAAAGCATTCTCCACGAGCAACGATACCTGCATTATGCTGAGGGTAGAACCACGGGCTGTTTTTACTGCTGGTCTCAGCTTGACTTGGATTACTTTCCTGTAAGCAGCTGTTGGAAGGGCAGGGTGGCAGGAGAGACATTCCACCCAAAGGCTGGGTTGTGGGGAACTGTAACCTTAGGGGCTTATCTGTGCCGGGAGGAAGAGAAAGATTCAATTCTTTCCTCAGCCCAAAAACCAGAAGACAGCAGAAGGGTTTGAAAGGGCAGTGAAGTGATGGGAGGTGAAGAGACCTTTCCAGCAGTGGCAGAGCTGAAAGTAATCTCATTACTAGACTGACGCAGTCCCCATCCCAGCAGTGAGAGATGTGAGCAAGAAGTGTAGGTTCTGAAAGCTATGGAAGCCTTGATGAGACAGAGCAATGGAAAACAAACCACCAATTGCTTGCAATTCCTTTAATGAAGCAACTGAGGTTTTGCTGTGGGCCAAGTTATTAGACTCTTATCTCAGGCAGCTCCTCCTGTGGGGAGACCACAAGGCCCACTGACAAGCCACCATCCTTCCTTGGCTGTGCCTATATAGATGGAGCTTGTGAGTGTCAGGTCACAGAGTCACAGAATGATATGGGGTTGGAAGGGACCTCTGGGGATCATCTAGTCCAACCCCCTGCCAAAGCAGGGCCACCCAGAGCAGGTCCCACAGGAACGTGTCCAGGTGGGTTTGAATGTCTCCAGAGAAGGAGACTCCACCACCTCCCTGGGCAGCCTCTGCCAGGGCTCCGCCACCCTCACAGCAAAGAAGTTCCTCCTTGTGTTTAGGTGGAACTTCTTATATTCAAGTTTGTGCCCATTCCCTCTTGTCCTGTCCCTGGGCACCACTGAAAAAAGACTGGTCCCATCCTCCTGACACCCTCCCTTGAAGTATTTCTAAGCATTGATCAGATCCCCCCTCAGCCTTCTCTTCTCCAGACTAAAAAGCCCCAAGTCCCTCAGCCTCTCCTCATAAGGGAGATGCTCCAGGCCTCTCATCATCTTTGTAGCCTCTGCTGTCCCCTCTCCAGCAGTTCCCTGTCCTTCTCTCCAGCAGGTCACTATGGACAAGGAAGCATTACTACAGGACACTTAGAATGGACATGCTATTTCCCAGCTCCTTCTCTGTTGACCAGTGCACTCAGGGTTGATGTTACTGCCAGAACTGCCCTTGACTTTGAGGAGTCAGCTTCTGGATCAGCACTGGGAGGTCACACATCCATCTCACCAGCTTAAGCTCACGTGCATTTCTCTCTCTCCAGGGAAGCAGACAGCCCCTAGCAGCACAAACTCTGGGACATTTTAGCCCATGTGAACATGAGCTATGTCTCTTCTTCCCAGTTCTAACAACAAAACCCAAGACCCGACAAGCAGTTGACTTCAGTAGAGTTACAGCAGGTCACAATGTGTGACCTACTCATTTCAGCAGAGGTCTGAGGCTTTACCCCATGGATTCCCATGCTGATTAATGACCTGCTAGAACATACTAATTAATGCTAGTTGGGGTCCTGCTTCCCCACCAGCCTGTCCCACCACCTCTCAACCGTGCAATTCCCTTGCAAAGCAAAATTGTGAGTTGTAGCAAACAGTCTCCTGTTTGCTACAACTAAGTAATCTGCATGAACCTTATTTATTCTCTCCTTTCCTGGTGGTTTATGTAGCCTAAGACAGTAACATAACTAAAGCTTAATATCCCATTATAAATAGTGCAGTTATGGCTCGGCATCGATACTGCAGGCAGTGGCATTTTTTTTTTTATGATTTAATCTGTGCGTGCAGAAAGTTGTCTCCACGAGTTTCTGAATATTCATCTTACCCCATTCACTTCCATATTCTAAATTGTCTCCATTCTTAGTGGGAGGAATTTTCCTAGCCACATCATTTCAACAGTCAAGAGATTTTTTTATATTATAGCTAGTCTATATAGCAATAGAGAAAAAGTTCATACAAGCTTGTATTCTGACAATAGCAATTAAGAATGTATTTGTACACAGGATGTATAGTTTTATTGCCATTTTTACTGTGCTTAGAGCTTCCATTTCCCCATCTGCCTTGATGCTCTATCAGATTTACGCACGCAGTGAGGGATGCTTCTGAGTGAAAGGGTTGACATTTAAATAAATGAGGCACGGAGTAAAAACGATTTTTATCACATCAGCAAAATGATAGTTGAGGTGAAAAAGGGCCACATTCAGATCTGGACTCCAAAACATACACAGAGCACATGGAGATATGTTGGTGCCTCAGAGGTTGATGAGTTGGGCATGGATCTGTCTAGAAACTAAGCACAGAAGTGGGTCTTCTGGGACTTTATCACCTCACTGGAGATCACACTTGAGATCAAGAGTGATCACCAAGAGAGGATCAGGAACACTAAGGCTCCCAATGCTGGGGGTTGACACCAAGAAAATGAGCTTGTGTTTTTTAAAAGGGGAACGTGGTGTCCACCTCCACCTTGAGGGAGCAGTACCCTCTCCAGGCATGTTGGAAAATAAAAGATGATACTGTTGTCTGTTCCCCAGGGGAATGTGGCATGTGACTTCTTGAAACATGGCTGGTGTTTTACCACTAAGAACACATACTGCTGCTGTAGTCAAAAGGAAAAAGAAACCCATTCTTCCTGCTTAAATTCAGGGTTCTGTTAAAGATTTCCTCATTTGAGCAGTGATGGCAGCTCCTGATTTATCAGCTTCTGTTGTCTAGTGTCTACCTGGGCAGGCTACCAGAAAGATCAAAATAGAACTGAGAAAACAGCACAGAACTGTGAAAAATATATTTTACCTCCAAGTCTGTGAATTTCAGAAGATTAACCCTGAAACACGGTACTGCGGTAAATATTTTTTGTAACTGTCATTTAAAATTAGGCATTGCTTAAATCCTTTGACTCCCGAGAGGCTGAAAATACTGAGGCTGGCAGCAGAACTGCTCTTTTTGCTTAGATTTTAGTTCCTTTGTGCATTTTTTTGGCTTTGTACAGTCCCCCCACTCACATACCCTCCCTATATGATCTGATTCTTTTGCTTTGTGTTCGTACAGTCCCCCCACTCACATACCCTCCCTATATGATCTGATTCCACACACCTCTGCCACACAAACAAATAATCACACAGAGAAAACGGTTGATTCTCTCTGATTTGAGTCTGATTCTCTCTGATTACCACTTCAATAGGTTTCTGCCGCCATAAAACAGAGCAGGCTGAAAAATGGAACTGTATTTATTAGGTTTAAGATGATATTGTACGTCATTTTTCTGAAATAATTGCAGATTTTCCAATGAAAAAAATGATTCAGCTCAAATTTAGACATGTTTGAAATCTGAAAAATCTATGCTTTCGCTAATTTGAGTTATTCTGTGGTGAATGAGGGAGGAGCAGTTTGCTCTGGCTGTGGCTGGCAGAGTTCACTCTCTTGGTCCTGTAAATTTGGAATAGTCTGTGGGATGAGTGTGAGACAAAGCCATTTAGGAGTATTGATGGGTTTCAAGAAGAAGCAGCCAAATTGCTGCAGATCCGTTTTCTCCATCTTCTCTACACTGAGGTCAGCTTTGGGCTTCCCATGGGGAAGAACTTAGGATGCTTCCCCTCAACTTGGAATGAAAGAATAAACTGCAATAAAGGCTTAGAATCTTTCAATGGGATGTAGAAGTACAGGCAGTTACAATAGTTAAGAAAATAGTTAAGAAAAAAGACTGAATCTGAGGAGTTTGAAGGAGTGGGAGTCCCAGCGAAGTAGTGGGCCAGTGTAAAGAAGATAAATGTAAGAAAAGTCATATGATCCTTCAGAAGGAACTTGAGATCAAGGTAGAAGAAGGAGCTGAGGATCTGCAGGGTGTATCTGTGGAGAATATCACTGAATGTATTTCTCAGCGATATAGATCAGAGCTTGCATATTTTGTGGCCAGTTCAAACACAGTTGTGGGGCAGGACCCTATAAATCGAATTATGGCTCCCTGGAAAACTTAGCAGAATTGCCAAAACCAGAATGCATGTGTCATGGTTTCAGCTGGGATGGAGCTAACCGTGGGGCAGGACCCTATAAATCGAATTACACTTTGTGGCTCCCTGGAAAACTTAGCAGAAGTGCCAAAACCAGAATGCACGTGTCATGGTTTCAGCTGGGATGGAGCTAACTTTCTTGCTACGCTTAGGATTTGGGATGAGATGTAGAGGAGGTCCTGGAGGTCCACCAAAAGTTGGGAGGAGACACAGCTGGGACAGCTGTCCCCAACTGGCCAAAGGCATATTCCATGCCAGGTGGCATCACGCTCAGCTGAAGCTGAAGGAGAAGGAAGGGGGCACCTACAAGAGTTTTGGCATCCATCTTCCCAAGTAACTGTTATGTGTGATGGAGAGCACCTACAAGAGTTCTGGCATCTGTCTTCCCAAGTAACTGTTATGTGTGATGGAGCCCTGCTTCCCTGGAGGTGGCCGAGCTCCTGCCTGCTGATGGGAAGCAGGGAATTAATTCCTTATTTTGCTTTACTCATTAAACTGTCTTTATCTCAACCCATGAGTTCTCTCACTTTTACTCTTCTGAGTAAATCTCCCCAATTCTGATCCCAGTCAAACACTAGGAACTTGCAAAACACCATAACCTTTCACAAAGGTAAGCTACACGCACAAGACTGGTCCTATTTTTCATTTAATTAAGTCTAATAGTTTTCAACCTCCAGGGTTATCAGGAGAGAACAGCTTGCGTTTGCCTGATTTCTTGCCATGGTTTTGTACTGTTTGTCCCTTCACTTGGGCCACAGGTCCTTTTGGTTCTTCAGTACAGGCTGAAGAACCTATGCATAACTGTTTACACTAATACCCTTCAGGTTTTACTCCTTCAAAGCACAAAAAGAAGGTAGAGGGAATTCAGTAAGCATAAACAGAACAAGCTGTTTCTTCCAGTTCTACACAATTTTATGCTTAAACCATTCCTGCTACTTAAGGAACAAAGAGATAGTTGATGTATGGTGCTGATAAGTGCAGACTCTTTCCTATTTGTCTCCAGAGTAATTGGGGAGGTTGACAATTTGCCAGTCTATGCAAATTTGAGAAGTTTTAGTCCCTCTAGAATGCCTAAGCCTGGCAAAAAAAAATTTGCATAGGGAATTTTTGCCCAACCACGTACCAGGGGGTAAGGAGAACAAAAAGAGGAGAGGGAACCAGTGTTTGGGAGCACCAAGTGCCCCTTTGTCAGTCTGTGCCCACCTTCTTTGGTGACCTCAACAAGTCACTGAATTTCTCTGTATTTTATTTTCCAGACCTGCAGCAAGAAAGTAACTTTGAAAACTGCTTTGAGGCTTCTAGATGAAAAGCAGTGTAGAAGAGCTAGCTGGGATTATTAGCAATAGCCAGGTGTTAAAAAGCACTATTTCATTTAGGTATCTACGTAGCAGACAGTGGATAAAAATTTTTAAAAAATTAAAAAAATGCACGTTATATGGCAGATTTCAAAGACCTGTCAAAGCCCTGTAAAGATTTGGCAGCAAATCTGATCTCCCACTGGTGTTTGGTTACAAACAGAACTTGCTTTGCTGAATATGTATAGGTACAAACACACATAACATGCATGCATGTCTAAATTTTTAAAAAATTAAAAAAATGCACGTTATATGGCAGATTTCAAAATGCTGTCAAAGCCCTGTAAAGATTTGGCAGCAAATCTGATCTCCCACTGGTGTTTGGTTACAAACAGAACTTGCTTTGCTGAATATGTGTAGGTACAAACACACATAACATGCATGCATGTCTATATATAAGAAGAACATTTGTTAATTCACAATAATTTTCCATTTTGAATAAGAAACATGTAAAGGCTTGTGCTCTGAGGCAAGAATCCTGACCAGAGAAGTGTCTGATGCCTCTTGTGGTTTTGGCCAAATTTACCAAAACCAGACTGACAGATGGCATTTCCCACCCACCCCCCCAAAAAGAGAGGAGAGGAAGAGATAAGGAGATTTACAATGAACCAAACTACTTTAATGATAATAGCTGCAATTTGCCTCTAAAAGCCTACAGCGAATCCATCCCTATCTCTGATATTTGCAGTAAATATTGAGCTACAGCTTGAAATACTCTCAGACACCGAATATTTCCCACCCACCCCCCCAAAAAGAGAGGAGAGGAAGAGATAAGAGCAAGGGCCTCTCTGCATACCATTCCTTGGCATGTGGCACAAACATTGGTCTTATCACTCTGAGAACGAGCAGTTATTGCTGCAAAATCTGCCAAGACAAGGGAAGTTTCAGGTGCCCCTGCATGCGATATTCAAGTTTTGTAGAATGGATTAGCAAGTTCCATGAGAAGTTGAACAAAAATCATTGAATATTCTAGCGACCCTTAAGAATTGTACTCCCTGATGCAAAACTGCTGCTGCCCATTTTTGCAAACATGAAAATGCAGAAATTTAAAAAAAAAAACAACAGTGAAGACCTAGAGATGCTGCTGAAATTATGCCACTATCATCCCCAGGTAACTGTACGGCCTTTAATGAGGTAGCAAAGGTCCAGAAATTAATAAAATTCCTTAATGATCATTAGCTCATGAGGACTTAGGGCTGTAAAATGAGTCTAAGGTAGTTAGATGCTAAGTTTAATGTGATGTGGGGACTTTGGGGGGTTCAACTACTTGTCTCTTTTGGGGTTTCTCAGCAATCCCAGCTGCTCTCTGCACCCTCACACACAGTAATGGTCTAATGACAGCAGCAGATCCTGCTCTTCATCTCAGACCTGCAACTAATGCCTTTGTCTCACATTTATCAGAGAAACTAAGCTCTTGTCCACTGGATAATTTATATACTGCAGCTGCTTTTCCATCAAAGTTACCCGGGGACATGCTTGAGCTATTTCCTACCTCTTGCTGTTCCCAGAGCTTCAAGCAAATGACCCAAAGTCATTTGTCCTGGCTGCAGGTATGGTCCTGGTACCGTGCCATCTGCTTCCCCTGCTTGAATCCCCTTGGCAGAGGAGGAGAAAACATCACGACCAGCACCAGATGAGGTGGGAAACCCTCCCTAGATGGCATGGAAAGAGCCGGCAGGATGGAAGAGGCTTGTATGGCCTTTCCTCAGCTCCTCTTGTCATAAATGTGAGACTATGCCAAAAGGCAATGTGATAGGAGGTAGGGTGTGTTGTGTGGTGCTACAGAAAGGGCACATCGTAAACATTATAGGGAGGAATTAGCTGATGCCCTCACATGAAGATTGCTAATCCATGGGCTGCTCGTTTCTAAAGATTCTGTTGGATTTTTTTCAGGCTCCCTTCGCTACACCCTCTCTGTTTATACCTTTCTTTTGTCCCTTTTTCTGCCTCTTCCCAACCAGTGCACGTGCTACTATAAACTCACAACAAAAACCTTTCCACTCCCTGTAGCAGAGCTCTCGGGCCGCCCCTACCAGCTAGAAAATTCACCTCACCTTCCCTCAAACAACTTTAAAGGGCTCCTTCCACTTCTGCTGCATCTGCACCTCCCTAAATATAACCTCTGCCTCACAAAATCCGGGATTATGATTCCTGACCTGGTTGCTGCTGAGTTCAGCAAGGTGCTACATCAAAATAATCTAGGCAGGCCCACAAGATGGTAAAGAAAAAACCTAATTTTCTTCTAAATATTGGATTTTCTTTACATTTCTGCAGAAAAATATGCTCTGTTTTAAATGATCACTTCTTATATATATAAATGGTAATTTTTTTTGTCTAGAAATGACAAGGTATGATATTATTTTCAGGGTTTTGTTTAACATTTGACTATTATTTTTGCAGGATACGGCAGCAGGAACTTGTATCTTAGTAGTTTTGTAGGTTTTTTGAGCATCTGTAAAAAAGCTGCACCGATCCTAAACATAACTAATAACTCCCCAAGCTCAGCAATTAGTCAACTATAGGATAAGCTTGAAGATAGTAGATAGGCTTAATTGCATATATTCATTGAGAATCGATAGCAGAAGAACGGTGCTTGCCTTTGATTGCCAATGGTTAGAAGCAGCTGTAATTTTGCATTAATTGAAGACCGCTTTCCCTTCCACCTGCTTGAATTTGTGAGACTTTTAGTGGTTTCTCTGCAGTTGCTCTGATGGGAGGCTCTGTGTCCCCCCTCCTGCATCACAAACCCCTCCTCACCCAGTCACAGGAACTCTGGTGTCACGCCGAAGAGAGATTTTTTACTAAATCCTCAACTTCCAGCCCCTGAACTCAGCCAGAGGGTAAGGAGGGAACACTTGGTGCAGTGACAAGAGACCACAACTTGGTGCCAAGTCCCGCCAAGCTTTTCTTAGACACAATTTGGTACACCCCACCCCTCCCACACACACCTCCCTGCTTTTGGGATCATGCAGAGTCTAAATAGAGCACAGAAATCATGGTGGCACGTCAAAATAAAGAGAATTTGGTGTTTTCCTGGTAGAGAACACTTAAGTCTGTTACTTTTGGAGGCAGTCCTGCTAGGAAAGTCGGAAATGTCAAGGTTTCCCCCCGTAATAGAGAAAAAGAAATGGAACTGAGCATCCCAAATGAGGGTAACTTAATTGCAGAGGAGACCACAACTTGGTGCTGAGTCCCACCAAGCTTCTCCTGGCAGCTTTGTGGTGCAACTCATGCCAAAGAGATGATAAAAGCTGGTGGTTAAGGGTGTGCTTTGTGGTGCAACTCATGGCTGACAAGAAAAGCTACACCAAAGAAAGCAGTTTATTCCAAGCTCTTACACTGTCTTGTCCAGCCCACAAGACCTACACCTCTGTCTCCCATACCCGAATTGTCTATATTTATAATAGCAGGGGCTATTAATGTTTGCAGAGTGCCTAACACTGTTAGGAATAGACCCATGCAACTGCTATTAGGACAAAGCTGTAATAAGCTCTTGGCTGTGGTGTGTTCCACAACAACGTGGGTTCTTAGACACAATTTGGTACACCCCACCCCTCCCACACACACACCCACTTTTGGGATCACGCAGAGTCTAAATAGAGCACAGAAATCATGGTGGCACGTCAAAATAAAGAGAATTTGGTGTTTTCCTGGTAGAGAACACTTAAGTCTGTTACTTTTGGAGGCAGTCCTGCTAGGAAAGTCGGAAATGTCAAGGTTTCCCCCCGTAATAGAGAAAAAGAAATGGAACTGAGCATCCCAAATGAGGGTAACTTAATTGCAGAATATTTCTGCAGGAAAATTTTCCTGTTTCAAAGTGGTTCGAAGAACAACCAACTGGGGGTTGGACTTCCTGGCCAATAGTACTGCAGAGAAAGGCAGTCTCAACTCGTGTTGCTTCCTTAAGGCACAGGCATTTCTCCATTACAATTCTATAGCAGCACAAACAGCCACCTTTAAAGCTAAATGGCCCATTAGTTATGAATCTTTATCCCTTAAGCAATGTTATGCATTTGAATTATGATTTGCCTGTTGCTGGTTCTTGTAAACACGCTACACCATGAACTACACCATCTCCATTTTACTCTGAGATGCATTCCAGTGGGGAAAGGTGATCAAATCCAGACTTTATATCAATCTAGCCATGTTTTACTTCCTCCAGCTGTTTGTAGCTTTAGAGAGTGCCCTGACAAAAGGCAATACAGACTGAACCAAACAAAGGCACGACCTAAAGGTGAGGGTGGCTCATGGCAGCGCTGTAATTCCACCTTCTCTCCCTGCCCTCGTATTTCTTCTCAGCTCTCTGTGGCTGGCAGGGGAGATGAAATGAGATCTGTCTGGTTTGCAGGTTTAAAATCACAGAATCATAGAATTATCTAGGTTGGAAGGGACCTTTAAGATCATCTAGTCCAACCATCAACCTAACTCCGATAAAAAAACTTAAAACCATACCAAAACCTCCTCCACATTATTAAACCATGTCCCCCAGCACCTTGTCAAACCCATCTTTTGAACACCTCCAGGGATGGTGCCTCAACCCCTTTCCTGGGCAGCCCATTCCAGGGCTTCATAACCCTTTCAGTGTCAAAATTTTTTCCAAATATCCAGCCTGAACCTCCCCTGGTGCAACTTGAGGCCATTTCCTCTTGTCCCATCGCCTGGGACTTGGGAGAAGAGACCGACCCCCACCTCTCTACACCCTCCTTTCAGGGAGTTGGAGAGAGCCAGAAGGTCTCCCCTCAGCCTCCTCTTCTCCAGGCTGAACAACCCCAG
>NW_015090847.1:1188320-1219536 GCF_001431845.1 Calidris pugnax
TGGGACAATCACCTCCCAAGTCCTACTCCCCACGCTGCTCCTGACACAGGCCAGGATGCTGGTGGCCTTCTTGGCCACCTGGGCACACTGCTGGCTCCTGTTCAGCCCACAGGCCACCAACACCCCCAGGGCCTTTTCTGCCAGGCAGCTCCAGCCACTCTGCCCCCAGCCTATAGCATCCATGGGGTTGGTGGGACCCAAGGGCAGGACCCGGCACTTGGCCTTGTTGAACCTTATCCCATCCATGGGCCTGTCCAGATCCCTGTGTAGAGCCTTTCTACCCTCCAGCAGGTCGACACTGCCACCCAACTTGGTGTCATCTGCAAACTGACTGAAAACTCACTGGTTTGCCCACCACAGTCTACTTGTGCTGGTGCCTGCAGAGGGAGGAGTCCCACTCGCTCACTGAACAAAGGCTCAAAGTGCCTTACATCAGACAGGCAGGTCCTGCTCTTCAGCCCACCACCAAATTTCAAGCAATGATCCCTCCCTTCCAGATGATTCTGCTAGCGACCAGGATTCAAAGCCATGTTTGTTTCTGTGGTGCTTGGTTGGCTTTTAACTGATGGATCACTTAATTGCAAAAAATACTGGCAGAAAACAAGCTGCCTTCAGCTTTTGGACCTTGATTTTCAGCGTTATTTAGATTCCAAATAGGCATCTGATGGCACAGCCAAAAATATAATGAGGAGATGACTGTGATTTTAACCACCTTCCATGCAGCCTTCCTGACTGGGTTAATGTTCTGCACAGGAACCTCTCTCTCATTTCCTAGATGAATTTTACTCCTTTGCTAAAGAGACAGCAGAAAAACCCTGTATGTGTCATTTAGCTCCTCGAAATGAAGCCAAAATGACATTTGAAGTATGACTATGTGCTGTGGATAAGGGTATTCTTTCTCTCATGCCTTTATTGGTGCAATTTCCTACTCTGATACAGCTATTTTCTTTTTCATTTCTAGTTTTTTCTAACAGAATATACCGGCCCTCTTCTAATATATCTGCTCTTTTACATTCGCCTCTCAACTATTTATGATCAAGTGGAAAGTACAAAGAACTTCCGTCACCCAGTGGTTCAGTAAGTGGCACTTGCATGATCTATTTTCCTGGAGGACAGGGGGCCAGAGGGATGGAGACTACATTTCCAGGGCTGGGAGGTCACAGGAGGGGTGAGGTTGCACGCCTGGGCTTGGAGTCAGGGGGAGTTTCAGCCTGAACAGAAGGTGAATCACAGAATTCATGGAATCACGGAAATGTCGGAGTTGGAAGGGACCTTCTAGAGATCATCCAGCCCAACTCCCCTGCCAAAGCAGGGCTGCCCAGAGCACATCACTCAGGAGCATCCAGGTGGGGCTTGAAGATCTCCAGAGAAGGGGACTCCACACCCTCCCTGGGCAGCCTCTGCCAGGGCTCTGCCACCCTCACCCCAAAGAAGTTCTTCCTCACATTGGAGTGGAACTTCCCATGGTCCAGCTTGTGCCCGTTGCCCCTCGTCCTGTCACTGGGAACCACTGGAAAGAGTCCAGCTCCATCCTCCCTCAACCCACCCTTTAGACACTTGTCAGCATTAATAAGGTCTCCCCTCAGCCTTCTCTTCTCCAGGCTAAAGAGCCCCAGCTCTCTCAGCCTTTCCTCGTCAGGGAGATGCTCCAATCCCTCCATCATCTCTGTTGCCCTACGCTGGACTCTCTCCAGCAGTTCCCTGTCTCTCTTGAACTGGGGAGCCCAGCACTGGAGGCAGGATTCCAGTTGTGGCCTCCCCAGTGCAGAGCAGAGGGGGAGAATGACCTCCCTCCACCTCCTGGCCACCTTCCCTACACAGCCCAGGATCCCATTGGCCTCTTGGCCACAAGGGCCCATTGCTGGCTCATGGAAAGTGTGCTATCTACCAGGACTCCCAGATCTTTCTCCTCAGTAGTGCTTCCCAGAAGATCCATCCCTAACCTGTATTGGTGCCTGGGGTTCTTCCTCCCCAGGTGAAGGACCCTACATTTGTCCTTGTTGAACCTCATGAGGTTCCTCTCTGCCCAGCTCTCCAGCCTGTCCAGGTCGCACTGGATGGTGGCCCAGCCCTCTGGAGTGTCAGCCAGCCCTCCCAGTTTGGTATCATCAGCAAACTTGCTGAGGATACACTCTGTCCCCTCATCCAGGTCATTTATGAATGTGTTGAACAGGACTGGGCTGAGTATTGACCCCTGAGGGACACCACTGGTCACAGGCCTCCAACTTGACCCTGCTCCATTAATGACAACCCTCTGAGTTCTGTCACACAGCCAGGACTCAATCCACCTCACTGTCCCCTCATCTATCCCACACTTCCTTAATTTTCTAATGAGGTGGGAGACAGTGTCAAAAGCCTTGCTGAAGTCAAGGTAGATGACATCTGCTGCTCTCCCTTCATCTAGCCAACCAGTTACAACCTCATAGAAGGCTATCAGATTGGTCAAACATGAGTTACCCCTGGTAGATCCGTGTTGACCAATGTTGAAATAATGAAGACAGTGGGTAGTATCCTGAAGTCACGCTTGGGAGAGAAGAGAGGACAAGATTTCAGATGTCCCACTCTCAGTGTCTCTACAGCATATTGCCACTCACAAGATGGGTAACATCAGCATCCAGGGTAAGAGATGACCCCCACACCAGCTCCCACCTAGGCACAGCAAGGAGGGCTTCAAGAGCTTTGCATGCCATGAGTCAGGTCAAGAACAACTGAGAAACTCAAAATAAGCACCAGGGGAATTAAAAACTGATAATCTGATTTTTTTAAACCAACATCTTCAAACTCTAATCGTTGCCTAGGGAACGAAAGACAAATATTTGAGTTCTGAAAGACTTTTAAGAAAGAAAACACTTAAGTGACAAACAAAAATAAGAGCTCAGCCACTTCTAGAACAGTGAAGAGCACGGGTTTTATCTAGCTGTACAGAAACAAACCAGAGGAGCTCATATAGAAGCATAAACTGGGTAGATTTGCTTCTCTCCATCACTGGGACATCAATGCTAACAAGGGAAATTAAATAGCTCTGATATGATACAGGAGGAGCTGACCACAAGGAACCACAACCAGCTCAGTCTGCCAGAACTCAGGCGTGTGCCAAAAAGCAATGAAGAGAATGCCTTCTTTTGCTCAGACACTTAAAAGGAGAGAGTTAGCACAGAAAAACCTTTACCTTCTTTTAAGAGGGCAAGGGGTGTGCAGGATCCTTCCAGCGACCACTCTGCGGTCCCCCATCCTCAGCCAAATTAATTTTAAAATTCCCAGCAAAGCTGGAAGTTTGCTCCAGACTTTGGCTAAGTCATTAATTGTTTGGAATTTTCTTAGCTCAACTCTCTCTGGTTTAATTACTTTCCAAATTGTTTAATCTTTGACTCTGGCTACTATACAAGACGCATAATAAAAGTATTTTGAGATTTCACAAGCTGAAAATCACTTTTCATTTATGTTTTATAATTGGTTTGCAGTGAGACAGGCTCTGGTAGCACAGTAACTGTAACCGAGATAAAATGCCACTAGGAATCACTCTTGACATTTCTTTCTGAAATTCAATCTCTACGAGCTGCAGCTCATTCTCGGAAGCAAATCAGCAACGCCTGTTATTGTTTCATAATCTTCCTCAAAAGAGAATCAGCATCATAATTTCTACAACAATTACCTCATTTCTTCTAACGGGTGACAAAAAAAAAGCCATCGGAACGGATTAACTTTGCCACAAAACCTCGTTTCGTGCCCACAGGGAAATGAAATAGGGACTGCCTCCGTGCAGCTACTCGAGTTGGCAAAGGACAAGGAGAGCATTCAGGGTGTTTTTAAATGTCAGGCACATCCTGCAGGAGCATTAAGGTGGCCTTAAAAAGTGGGAGACACCTTTTGGAGAAGCACAGCTTGTATACACAGCTGTCCTTTTTTAATGTCTTGGCAGGGCCATGCATCACACTCGGGGCTCCAGGAGCTCTTTTTTAATTCAAGGCTAGGAAAAATAAGTTGCTCCCCTGCAAAATGAAAGCAACTTTGTATAACGCTGAAAATGATTCCATTAATCTCTGCTTCCAGATGCTTCAATTAGGAGGATATCTTAAATCCCATGGTTTCACTGTGACTTGGCACTTTTGGGATATTAGTTCTTATTCCTTTTGCGACATTAAAGTGTGAAGTAATAAAAAGCAATCTTTTGCTTACCTTAATTTCTAATTATTTTTTTTTTCTTCCTTCCAGCTTGGCCTGCTTCTGCCACTGTTTACACTACATCAGACATCTTCTGGAGACATTATTTGTTCACAAGTTTTCGGGAGGGCACACTCCTCTGAAAAATATGATAAAGGTGACAATATGTTTATATGTAAGAGAGAATAGCCTCCTATCAAAGCAGTCCTTGGAAGAAGACAGGAAAATAAAAAAGAATTTATTTTCTAGCTCCAGGAATTATTAGTCAAAATACAAATATAGGAACAATTTCAGGGCCACGTCCCCAAGGACATGAACTGAAATAAATGTCCATTTTAGCTCCTGAATGTCCCAATGTCCACTTTGACTCATCCACCCAAGGGGCTGATTGTCATGTCCAGGATATTTTTCAGACCAAATGCTATTTTATGATGAGATATGCTGCTGCAACATCTAGCAATGCTGACAGAAATCACACTTCCCTTCCTCAGCGCAATATAAATACAGAGGGAGAGACAGGCCTTGCATTAGGGAGCTAAAATCAAATTACAAGTAGAAAAAAACCAAATTATCTTTCTATAGGTGGAGGCCTGAGGAAGGCAGGTGCTGAGCTGGCCTAAATCTTCTGTCTCCCAAAGTCTCCTGAATTTCAGCCGTGTGTCATCACTCATAAGTTCTTCTATCATTTATTTCACTTGGTCATTGTGTATCACCCCATTCAGTGTGATGTAAAGACCCTCCCTTTTAAAGTTTTGCTAAACATTTAAGATTTTAGTGAAGGAGATAAAACATATGGCCGTGACAGGGGGCTTGACTCGTTCCCAGTCAGAAAGGAGGGAATGAGATGCACAGCTAGAGATGTTGTTTTATAATACACCGTGGTTAAATAAAAAATAATTAAGAAAAAAAGGAATATAAGCTAAATGGCTTTGGAACCAGATCTATTCAGTTTTATTCTTTAACGTCTCAGCTAGTTTAGCATTCCATTTGGCCAGCTCTATCTTGCTTGGAAATGCTGAGTTTAAGGGATAGTAACAGTTCAGTGATTTTAACCAGCCCTAAACTTTAAATAGTATAACTATATATATATATATATAACTTAATAGTATAACTCTGAGAAATGCACCTTTCAACAGTAGAACCAAATCAGGAGAAGACAAATGTCAATTCCTACAAGAGGCATAAATCACATTCAACACAATCCAAAAAATCTACAAAGTCTTCCAATGGACATTGGGGTTTTGCACTTACTAGAATTTATAAAGTTATGATTTTTACTTGCTTATTGCCCTTCCTAACAAAAAAAAAAATATCTTTTGTCCATTCTAGGGCTGTGCCTTTTACTGGGGATTCACATCCTGGATTGCATACTACATCAACCACCCACGTTATACCCCACCATGTATGTATACCTAGAACATAAAACTGACCTTGGTTTTTAAAAGTTTTTGGTACGCAACCTTCAGTTCTCCAAAATCAATAGGTGGCCCCCAGATGACCTTGGAAATATTGGCCAAGTGGAGAAAACACAAAGATTTGTATTTGGCTTATCTTCACAATACTTGTATTAAGAATGCAGGAGCGAGCTAGAGCTGGCTGTGTTTTCTTGGAGGAGATAATTATTTGCTAAAAATATATCTATTTCATGAAAACTAAGAATTCTTTTTTTTTGGTGAGAGACCAGTAAAAGTCAACCAGATAGTGCTGATAAAAATGAAAAAAAAAAACCCCTATGTTTTTTGCTTCCAGATTTCATTCATCATTTTGTTCCCTCTCACTATATTTTACGGTTGCACTGCCTTTTCTTCATGATTTTTTTTCTTCTTGTTTGCTCTGAACTTTTGCTTCTTTTGAGCTTAATTGACGTAAGTTTTGTTTCCTGCTGCTGTACTTTCCTTGCTAGGCTCTGGTCTGTCTTTTCCTCTGCATCTTACACTTACCTATGAACTTTGGGAACAAAAAGATTACTTTGACATTTTTATTTGCGCTGTTGAATGACTAATTTTTTTCAATCAAAAATGTATCCTCCATGGTGGGTGTTTGGTGTGGTGTGGTGTGTGTGGTTTTTTTGGGGTTTTTTTGTGGTTGGACTCGATGATCTCAGAGGTCCCTTCCAACCACTAAGATTCTGTGATTCTGTGTGATTCTGTGATTTGCTTGCCTTTCACAATAACACAGAAGTTGTGTTTCAAAATGATGTGATGCATTGAAAAACAGGTGAATGTGGTGGGCCTTTGGCAGTAACGCTGCAAACAATGCTGAGAGCTCCTTAGACACAGTTTTCAGCAGGTTGGGCCATCAGATGAGTAACTGCAGCTTCCTCATAGAGGAAATGATTTGTTGAAGACATGGCCTTCTAATGGAGAAAGCATTCAGAAGTCCTTCTAATTGCTTGCCACTGCCTTAAAATGACAATTCGAGGTACGTAGATCTAATGCTAGAGATCACCAGTGCTCTGGCATATTTAGCTGCATCAGTAAAACACTGATGGTTTATTTTGGATGCAGGAGCAGGTGACCTCCAAAGCCACATCCAGAGGTGGCTAGGTTGGGGACAGCTAAAGACAGGCAAGGAGGTCACTGCAGAATGCTACAGGGGAGTGGTAAATTAATCCAGGAGGGCAAAGGGCCCATGAAGAACTTCTGCTTGGCAGCTCCATGCTCACACGTTGACATGTGGTGGCTGCTCTTGAGGAGGTGTTTTAGAGCATGTCCTTGGACCACAGAGGAGTCGTGTGCCAGCCAGATGAAAAAGGGTTCTCAAAATAAAGGTTCATGCAGTTAGAAGGGCCTATGGATAAGGCTGTAATTCCCAGCCTGGCTCTGCCCCTGACCTTCCCTTTGTCCCTCCCCTTGCCTTTCCAAGGAATTTAACACCACCAGCTACTTTGACAAAGCACTTGGATAAGGAATATAAGCTAAATGGCTTTGGAACCAGATCTATTCAGTTTTATTCTTTAACGTCTCAGCTAGTTTAGCATTCTGTTTGGCCAGCTCTATCTTGCTTGGAAATGCTGAGTTTAAGGTATAGTAGCAGTTCAGTGATTTTAACCAGCCCTAAACTTTAAATAGTATAACTATATATATATATATATAACTTAATAGTATAACTCTGAGAAATGCACCTTTCAACAGTAGAACCAAATCAGGAGAAGACAAATGTCAATTCCTACAAGAGGCATAAATCACATTCAACACAATCCAAAAAATCTACAAAGTCTTCCAATGGACATTGGGGTTTTGCACTTACTAGAATTTATAAAGTTATGATTTGTACTTGCTTATTGCCCTTCCTAACAAAAAAAAAAATATCTTTTGTCCATTCTAGGGCTGTGCCTTTTACTGGGGATTCACATCCTGGATTGCATACTACATCAACCACCCACGTTATACCCCACCATGTATGTATACCTAGAACATAAAACTGACCTTGGTTTTTAAAAGTTTTTGGTACGCAACCTTCAGTTCTCCAAAATCAATAGGTGGCCCCCAGATGACCTTGGAAATATTGGCCAAGTGGAGAAAACACAAAGATTTGTATTTGGCTTATCTTCACAATACTTGTATTAAGAATGGAGGAGGGAACTAGAGCTGGCTGTGTTTTCTTGGAGGAGATAATTATTTGCTAAAAATATATCTATTTCATCAAAATTAAGAATTCTTTTTTTTGGTGAGAGACCAATAAAAGTCAAAAGATAGTGCTGATAAAAATGAAAAAAAAAAACCCCTATGTTTTTTGCTTCCAGATTTCATTCATCATTTTGTTCCCTCTCACTATATTTTACGGTTGCACTGCCTTTTCTTCATGATTTTTTTTTCTTCTTGTTTGCTCTTTGAACTTTTGCTTCTTTTGAGCATAACTGACATAAGTTTTGTTTCCTGCTACTGCACTTAGGCTCTGGTCTGTCTTTTCCTCTGCATCTCTTCTTGTTTGCTCTGAACTTTTGCTTCTTTTGAGCTTAATTGACGTAAGTTTTGTTTCCTGCTGCTGTACTTTCCTTGCTAGGCTCTGGTCTGTCTTTTCCTCTGCATCTTACACTTACCTATGAACTTTGGGAACAAAAAGATTACTTTGACATTTTTATTTGCGCTGTTGAATGACTAATTTTTTTCAATCAAAAATGTACAAAATTAAGAATTCTTTTTTTTGGTGAGAGACCAATAAAAGTCAAAAGATAGTGCTGATAAAAATGAAAAAAAAAAACCCCTATGTTTTTTGCTTCCAGATTTCATTCATCATTTTGTTCCCTCTCACTATATTTTACGGTTGCACTGCCTTTTCTTCATGATTTTTTTTTCTTCTTGTTTGCTCTTTGAACTTTTGCTTCTTTTGAGCATAACTGACATAAGTTTTGTTTCCTGCTACTGCACTTAGGCTCTGGTCTGTCTTTTCCTCTGCATCTTACACTTACCTATGAACTTTGGGAACAAAAAGATTACTTTGACATTTTTATTTGCGCTGTTGAATGACTAATTTTTTTCAATCAAAAATGTATCCTCCATGGTGGGTGTTTGGTGTGGTGTGGTGTGTGTGGTTTTTTTGGGTTTTTTTTGTGGTTGGACTCGATGATCTCAGAGGTCCCTTCCAACCACTAAGATTCTGTGATTCTGTGTGATTCTGTGATTTGCTTGCCTTTCACAATAACACAGAAGTTGTGTTTCAAAATGATGTGATGCATTGAAAAACAGGTGAATGTGGTGGGCCTTTGGCAGTAATGCTGCAAACAATGCTGAGAGCTCCTTAGACACAGTTTTCAGCAGGTTGGGCCATCAGATGAGTAACTGCAGCTTCCTCATAGAGGAAATGATTTGTTGAAGACATGGCCTTCTAATGGAGAAAGCATTCAGAAGTCCTTCTAATTGCTTGCCACTGCCTTAAAATGACAATTCGAGGTACGTAGATCTAATGCTAGAGATCACCAGTGCTCTGGCATATTTAGCTGCATCAGTAAAACACTGATGGTTTATTTTGGATGCAGGAGCAGGTGACCTCCAAAGCCACATCCAGAGGTGGCTAGGTTGGGGACAGCTAAAGACAGGCAAGGAGGTCACTGCAGAATGCTACAGGGGAGTGGTAAATTAATCCAGGAGGGCAAAGGGCCCATGAAGAACTTCTGCTTGGCAGCTCCATGCTCACACGTTGACATGTGGTGGCTGCTCTTGAGGAGGTGTTTTAGAGCATGTCCTTGGACCACAGAGGAGTCGTGTGCCAGCCAGATGAAAAAGGGTTCTCAAAATAAAGGTTCATGCAGTTAGAAGGGCCTATGGATAAGGCTGTAATTCCCAGCCTGGCTCTGCCCCTGACCTTCCCTTTGTCCCTCCCCTTGCCTTTCCAAGGAATTTAACACCACCAGCTACTTTGACAAAGCACTTGGATATCTGAAGCTGACAAATACAAAAAAACACTAAGGTGAAAACTACCTTGAGATCAGTGGTGAAGAGACTGGCATTTCTAGAATGCTGTTACTGTTTGCATTGTCTTCATTTTCCGTGTGATAATATCTATTCTCTCTGCAGAGCCTGTCAGGAAAGAAGCATTTCTGCTCCTCAGCACTAGATTAATTTCACCCCTAGCAAACCATGTGCATACCCTAAAATGCAATTTATAATTTTGTTCTATTTTCTAGCGTTTGGCCACAGACAAGTTTCTTTTGCTGCCCTTGCTTTTCTGGTAGGTATGAAAATCAAGTTTTATTAATGGCTGTGGAATAGGAGTAACTCATAATTTCACAAGATGCAGAAATGATGATTTGTGTATGACCACACTCAAAGTCCTGTGTCCTTTGACTGGATACAAGATGCAGAAATGATGGTATGCATTTGTGTATGATCACACTCAAAGTCCTGTGTCCTTTGACTGGATTTAGTGATGATCTATGAAGGTTTCTGGGCCAGACAGCCTCCTGGTACTATTTACATATTCAGCCCTTAATGGGAAGTGCTGTCTCTGAGAACCAGGAGAACATCATCAGCATTATTACTACTGATAAGTTTATAAAACCCCTAATGCTTATACGGATTGGAACTTGCCATGTTTAAAACACTGAAGAATGACATCCTAAGCAGACTTCACAACACGACTGCATACCCTGAATAACTTAATCTCAACAGCTATTAAGAGCAATAAAACCAATCCCTGCCCAAAATGGATCTGGGGAGAGCCTGTTTACAAAGGCCTGTAGTGACAGGACGAGGGGAAATGGCTTCAAGCTGGAGGGGAACAGATTTAGACTGGAGATGAGGAGAGGGTTCTTCACTGTGAGGGTGGTGGAGCACTGGAACAGGTTGCCCAGGGAGGTGGTTGAGGCCCCATCCCTGGAGATATTCAAGGTGAGGCTCGACGAGGCCCTGGGCAACCTGGTCTAGTTGGGGGTGTCCCTGCTGACTGCGGGGGGGGTCGGACTAGATGGCCTTTGGAGGTCCCTTCCGGCCTGGACAACTCTATGATTGATTCTGTGATTCTGTGCTCAACTATCGCTGGAAACCACTGAAAAGAGTTCGGCTCCATCCTCCTTCAACCCACCCTTTAGACACTTGTCAGCATTGATAAGGTCTCCCCTCAGCCTTCTCTTCTCCAGGCTAAAGAGTCCCAGCTCTTTCCTCATCAAGGAGATGCTCCAATCCCTCCATCATCTCTGTTGCCCTACACTGGACTCTCTCCAGCAGTTCCCTGTCCCTCTTGAACTGGGGAGCCCAGAACTGGAGGCAGGATTCCAGTTGTGGCCTCCCCAGTGCAGAGCAGAGGGGCAGAATGACCTCCCCCCACCTCCTGGCCACACTCTTCCCTACACAGCCCAGGATCTCATTGGCCTCTTGGCCACAAGGGCACATTGCTGGAAGAGGGGACATTAATGTGTCTAGGCTCCTGCAGGCAAATGCCATCCAGAAAAACATTCACACAACTCCTTAGCAACATTTAAACACTTTTGTAAATTAAGACCCTTAAAGATGACACTTTTGGCAGTGTTGGTCTAGAAAAACATTCACACAACTCCAGAAAAAACATTCACACAACTCCTTAGCAATATTTAAACACTTTTGTAAATTAAGACCTTTAAAGATGACACTTTTGGCAGTGTTGGTCTCCAAGGCTGGCCATGCAGGTCTCAGGTTCTCAGGGGCTACTTGAAACCAAACAAACCATATCCAGTGCTACCAGTAAAACTAGTCCTTCTCAAAATCTCTGCCTGGAAAAAGCCTCCTTTTCTAACGAAACATCTGTCCTCTTCTCAATGTAACACGCCGTGCTATAGCTTTTGTGGAAAATGCTGCCATCAGGCAAAGAGATGAGTCGTTTTGGGGGTATTTGCTATAAAATATGGCCATCCCCTGCAGAACCGGATCAGGACTTGGTCTGTGGTCTGAATTCTTGTAGCCCTTCTGAGAACTTCCTACCCATGGAAACTCAAAAGCTTTCCTTTTCAGACCTTGTTCTGGCACTGTCCCAGACAATGAATTTAAAACAGCAACACACAAAATAATTTTAAGCTGTTTTCACAGGTATCTAAAACATATGAATAAAATATTTGGAAGATTTCTTTTTTTTCCCCTCTTTTAAGGCTTGTCTTTATTACCTCTCCTGATTAAAGTGTATACTTCTGCAGCTGCTGTAAACAACAGTGCTGAGTAATTTGAAGAGTGCCAGCAGGCCCTTCTGAAAAATTCTCATATTTAGAGAAATTACTCTAAGCTTTGCAGGGCCGTTTTTCTCGTAGGGTATATACGGAATACAAAAAAAGGAGGAACAGCACGTAGACTTCCATATTTCATCATCATAAATATGTGATGCCTTTTTTTCTGCTGTTCCTCACTGAGCCACTGACTAAGGACTGGCTCACATTTAGCAGTATTTCTCCATATAGACCATTAGCAGCCTCATTTCTGAAGAGGGACATAAGAGCTAATTGCAGCAGAACGCAGCTGCAGAGTCCAAGGCAAAAGCCAATAAAAATCCCTGCAGAAATGCCCTCTGCTTGTTTTACTTAGAATTGATTATAGAATTAGGAGGTGTTAACTACAGAGTGTGAATCCCCCTTGTTGCACAACAGTATGGGCATTGCACGTTTCAATACATATTGTGTTTCACAAAAACACTTAATTTTGAAACTTTTTTTTTCTTTGAAATAACAGTAATCAGGAACAATCACGTTCCTAGCTCATAATTGGAAATCTGTAAATTAAAATTACTTCTATTGCTAGAATTATAGCTTCTGATGTTTTATTTCATAACAGAATTTCCTTTTCTGGCTATTTAGTGTTTTACATCTGGTGTTTATGATAGATGACAGCCAATTAGTTGTAATTAAAAAACATAAAAGGACTGCAGGATGTGACCCATGACTACATATCCATGCAGAATAATAACTTTGCTAATAGAACTGATTTAAACCTTCCTAACAAAACCCACAGAAATCTCTCTGCCAAAAAGGGGAAAATTCTTCAGCAATGCTATATCTAGAATGTTCTTTCAGATAAGGGCACATTTCAATATAAAATGAAGTTACATATTCCTTTCAATTAGTTTTAATTGAAGTTTTTTTATGGGTGACTTGCAGAATTGGCTTAAAACATTACAACCACTTTTCTTTTTTGCTGTATTAATTTTGTGACTTTACACTTTTAACATCTCTAGGTTTTAGCACTCTTCATTTTTATTTTCTTTTTCAAATTTTTTCCAGCCTCGCAAAATTTGGACAGACAAATGATGTAAGAAAACACACCTTTTTAACACTGCGTATTTTCAAATTGAGAGGAGAAATCAGTCTTCAACCCCAGAAATGAATAAAAAAGTTCAATTCAGTCCAAGATGGAAATGTATAAAGCATTTTGGTTTTCTTCATAAGGCAGGGGAAAAATGAAAAGCACAAAATTAGATTCATTAATTGGTGAAGTACTGAAAGCCACAAGTATTACATGCTGTATAACCAAGTGGGGTGACTCTTCCAAAGATCTAAATCATCTAAATATTGAAGACCAAGTTCGAGAAGCTGGTTGGGGCTGGAAATGGCATGGCCAGAGAGTAGTAGAACCAGAAATACTGGTTCCCTTCAGTTACCAGTTTCCATCTAGTGTCCCCTCAACCAGTCTTCCCAGCAGAGACCCACTGCCTGTTTTAGTCACCCAATCTTTCCTTGCTCCATGACTCAGCTGGAGAACTGATTTCTGTGCTCCATGATTGGTGTAACAAAGGTGTTACACTGAGCACCTCTGAACGTGTGCATAGAAGAGGGTTGGCTAATTAACCTGAGACATCTTTACTAATCCAGATACCAATAGAGGTTAGGGGTGGATCTGCTGGAAAGCACTTCTGAGGAGAAGGTTCTGGAGGTCCTGGTGGACAGCAAACTCTCCATGAGCCAGCAATGTGACCTTTTGGCCAGGAGGCCAATGGGATCCTGGGCTGTGTAGGGCAGAGTGTGGCCAGGAGGTGGAGGGAGGTCATTCTCCCCCTCTGCTCTGCACTGGGGAGGCCACAACTGGAATCCTGCCTCCAGTGCTGGGCTCCCCAGTTCCAGAGGGACAGGGAACTGCTGGAGAGAGTCCAGCGTAGGGCAACAGAGATGATGGAGGGGTTGGAGCATCTCCCTGATGAGGAAAGGCTGAGATTTTTACAAGTATCTCAAGGGTGGGTTGAAGGAGGATGGAGCTGGACTCTTTTCAGTGGTTCCCAGTGACAGGAGGAGGGGCAACGGGCACAAACTTGAATATAAGAAGTTCCACCCAAACGTGAGGAGGAACTTCTTTACTTTGAGGGTGGCAGAGCCCTGGCAGAGGCTGCCCAGGGAGGGTGTGGAGTCCCCTTCTCTGGAGATCTTCAAGCCCCACCTGGATGCTCCTGAGTGATGTGCTCTGGGCAGCCCTGCTTTGGCAGGGGAGTTGGACTGGATGGTCTCTAGAAGGTCCCTTCCAACTCTGACAATTCTGTGATTCTGTGAAATCCAGTGGTCAACTTTTCACTTGCTTATTTGTGGGCTGGATTAAATCCAAATCCTGACAATAACATTATGTCCAATGAAGTGTCTTGCTAACCTCCTTAGAACCCAGGGAGCCTCTCTGATCTCCCCATCAAAGCACGCTCCACGTGCTGGGCATGGAAAACACGCTGAAGACCTGGCTGCCCTGGTTTTCACTCCAGGCTGTCCTATTTTATGGACGTGGAGACTAAGCTGTGGTGGGAGGGTTCTGGCTGTGCACCACAACACACTCACTGCAGCATTTCAGGCCTACCCCTGACAATATGTTTTTAATGTCTTGCAGATGTGTGAAGCTGGAAATCACTTCATCAACGTAGCTTTAGCTCACCAAAATCATTCAGGTCTGTCTTTGTTTCCTCTATTTAAGACTGAAGTGTGCTAAACCTATCCATCTTCCACGAGGATACAGTAATTTATGTATCTACATCCACAGAATAAAGAAAGATGAATTAGGTACCATGCCATCAGCGTAACATCTTCAAAACAAATGTGATGACAAGGAAATATTAGCAACACTTGTTGTTGTTATAAAGCTTATAGCAAATTAATCTTAATTTTCCACAACTGCAATTTAAATACGGATTTAAGCATGGAAGTTCTCTAAAGCATCCTGTTGACTGACAACAGAGGATTCCATTTGAAATAAGTTTCAAAAACTTTTCAACTAGATTGCAGGGTTTTTAGAAGTGTGCAGCTCATGAAAAGATACACACAGAAATGCACACCAGCAGACTCATGAATACCTACACAGGTATATTTATATATGTGCTCTTAAAAGGCTACCCCAAGCATGGGGTTTCAGAGTCTTTTGTACCATGAGAACAAAAGATATATTATGTATAGTAGAAAGTAAAATATATTTTCAGATAATAATAGTATAATTTTGCACGATAACATCCTATTCAAGAAAATTCTTCACCATGGTGGGATCAACTTCACACACTGAAGTCGGTTTCTATTTCAGAAAGGTTTTGATGTGCTGTGCTTAGGCTGTTTGTTCCAAGGGGCCTAATTCAGTCTAAAAGCAGCAAGAGATAAATAATTCATCAGCGCCTACAAGTATTAAAGATAGCATTGTTGCTAAAAAATGAAGTGTTGCATCTGTGGTACTTTGTGTGAGCATTATCAGTGGCTGTAGGCAGTCGAACTTAAAGATGAAGTGTTGCATCTGTGGTACTTGGTGTGAGCATTATCAGTGGCTGTAGGCAGTCATGATGTTTCTGTCCTTTCCTGTTGTACCCTGAGATGAAGGATGAGGGTGGTGCACCTGGGGAGGAATAACCCCCTGCACCAGCACAGGTTGGGGGTGACCTGCTGGAGAGCAGCTCTGAGGAGAAAGACCTGGGAGTCCTGGTGGACAACAGGATGCCCATGAGCCAGCAATGTGCCCTTGTGGCCAAGAAGGCCAATGGCATCCTGGGGGGCATCAGGAAGAGGGTGAGCAGCAGGTGGAGGGAGGTCATCCTGCCCCTCTGCTCTGCCCTGGGGAGGCCCCATCTGGAGCACTGGGACCAGTTCTGGGCTCCCCAGTTCCAGAAGGACAGGGAACTGCTGGAGAGGGGACAGCAGAGGCTACAGAGATGATGAGGGGCCTGGAGCATCTCTCTTACGAGGAGAGGCTGAGGGACTTGGGTCTTTTGAGTCTGGAAAAGAGAAGGCTGAGGGGGGATCTGATCAATGCTTAGAAATCCTTAAAGGGTGTGTTTCAAGAAGATGGGGCTGGTCTTTTTCCAGTGGTGCCCAGGGACAGGACAAGAGGAAATGGGCACAAACTTGAACAGAATGTGGTTTAATGTGGTCCACATTAAACGACTTGTCTCCCTTCCTCTGAACAAAGGTTACCTCCTTTGGACCAGGTTACATCCTCACAGGCCAGACCTTGCCTGTACCATCTGACCCATGGCTGGCTAACTACCATTCTCACTAGGATAAACACAGCTTGTGCTGTCTCAAAAGATTTCACTGAAACCTTTTTAACAAGTCGTGCTCTGGGAGGGTTGGCCAAGGGGATGGCTGTTACACAGGCACCGTTGAGAGGGGACAGATTCACATTCCAGAGTCAGGCTGAATAAGATACAGCCACCTCCCAGCAGAGTGCCCTCAGCCCTCGCTCTCTGGCTGGTCCACATCAATCGACTTGTCTCTCTCTCCCTTCCTCTGAACATCCTTTGGACATGCCAGACCTTGCCTGTACCATCTGACCCGTGGCTGGCTAACTACCATTCTCACTAGGATAAACACAGCTTTTGCTGTCTCAAAAGATTTCACTGAATCTTTTTTAACAAGTCGTGCTCTGGGAGGGTTGGCCAAGGGGATGGCTGTTACACAGGCACCGTGTGATAAGGCTCAGTTCTCCTCCCTGTACTGAAACTGCTTTTGTGTGTTTGGTTTTCTTTTTTTTCCTTCTCCTCCCCTACCTTCTTTTGTGTTTTTTTTTTTCCTTTCATAAAGGAAGTAAAGCCTGTTTTCCAAGTCCAACCTACAACCCCTTCACGTGGCTCTTCTTCCTGGTGTCCTGTCCCAACTACACGTACGAGGTACATGACTTTCTTCTGCTTTTACACAAAGGGTGGGTGGTTCCTGTGTGTCAGCCTTTGGCTGCAGAAAATCCACAACTCCTCCACGCACCTCCCTCTGCACATCAATCCTTATGTTCTCTGTGTTGGGAGCCTCCTCGTTTCCACAAATGTTCCTCCACCAGACCCTCCTTCACATCAGTAGTGTGACATTTGTGTGTACTCCCCTCCCAGTGATCCAAGTATTTACCATCTCTTCTCCCCCATCCAGCACACTAGGGCCTTCCTTTCTACCTATTTTTCCTTTTTTTCCAGTACAAGTATCATGCTCTTCTTCCAGGGGAAGCTTGTGGGGAGGTGGTCACTTTTGAAAACTCACCCTTTTGCTTTAGGTAAAGTATAGAATTAACAGTGTCTTTGTCTTTGCAATAGGTCGGGTCTTGGATTAGTTTCACAGTGATGACACAAACCCTGCCAGGTAAGTTTGATTGACATTTGTGTGTACTCCCCTCCCAGTGATCCAAGGATTTACCATCCATCTCTTCACCCCCATCCAGCACACTAGGGTGTTCCTTTCTACCTATTTTTCCTTTTTTTCCAGTACAAGTATCATGCTCTTTTTCCAGGGAGGTGGTCACTTTTGAAAACTCACCCTTTTGCTTTAGGTAAAGTATAGAATTAACAGTGTCTTTGTCTTTGCAATAGGTTGGGTCTTGGATTAGTTTCACAGTGATGACACAAACCCTGCCAGGTAAGTTTGATACAGAACGAAGATAAGCCTCTAAATTGTTGTTTGCAGAAGTGAATTCTGGAAATCTAAAATTTACCAAAAAAAGTACAGCATATGAAATACTGCCCTCAAATACCCCTTGAGATGTGACTGTGTAAACCTTCAAAGCCCATAACCTCAGAAAGCCCCAGAGAGCACAAGCACTGCTGCCAAACCTCCTTTTGATCAAAACCAGCTCCCTGCTTCTTGGGAAATATTCTTCTTTCTCCTGTTACCACAGTGAAAATGGACTTTGATATTTATATATAAAAAGTCAGTATTCTTCATTTACAGTAAATCATTTTTGACACAGGAAAATTTCTTTGGGCTGCAAACCTGGAATAGTATTTCTAATGGGGAGAGGAAAAGAGATGTATTTAGTATTTCAAAAGAGGAAAAACACACAGATTCCTGATAGCATCTCCCTTTTTTGCTTGTATCAGGCACCCAGGTTGGAACAGCAGCCTGCTTAGTAGCGTTTGCAACTCCTGCTCAGCAATTTCCTGCATCCTTAGAGACCTAAATACCCGTACAAATAATGGTCCTTGGGACTGAGCTCTCCAAAACGTTCACTTTTTAATTATTTTTCCATTCCAAAAGAGAAGCCCATAAAAGCTACTTGCAAAAAAAAAGTAGCCCCACGTGGTTTAAAAATGAAAAAGGAAGGATTTTCAAAAGGGGATTAAACTGCATCATGCAAAACATAAAACTTTTAATTTTGTTTGAAAAGGTACGACACTTTTGTGCTTTAGGCTTGGTATGGAAATGACCTGAAAGTTTGGGGACATTGTAGGGCTGCGTTTATGAGGGCAGGGAAGAGCAAATCACTGCACACAACAGCAGCACCCTCATCCTTGCTGTAACTGTCCCAAATACAACTTGACTGGATGCCAAATGATCGTTTCTGCTCATTTTAAGGAAGAGAGGATAATGAATTTGCAAAAAGCACCTGTAAAAGCATTCCCCATTCAGTGCTGCTGTGCCCGAAGGGAGAGGTACCCATGAGACCACTTAATGACTCCTGACAAGCACAAGGGGCCTGGGTATCCGTGGTTGTGAGGCTTTGTGAGCCCTCCCTGCCAGGCAGCCTAAAGTTCTTCCTGCACCTACTGCCTCCTCACTCCAGGGCCAAGCTCTCCCTCCATGGGACAGGGAGGTCTATCACAGCTCCCTGCTGTGGTTGGGAGCCAGAGGGAAGACACAAAGTGATGCAGGCCAAAAACAAACCAGGAAAATCATAGAATCAATGACTAGAGTTGGAAGGGACCTTAAAGATCATCGAGTCCCACCAGACCAGGTTGCTCCAAGCCCCATCCAGCCTGGCCTTGAACCCCTCCAGGGATGGGGCAACCACAGCTTCCCAGTCAAGAAGGACCATGGGTGAGATGGCATGGTGCCCAAGGAGACCTTGTGACTTATATTGAAGCCATAGGTGATGGAGGGTGTGTCTGATAGATGTGACCATCACCTGTGTGAGTTGAAGGATGTTGGAGCCAGACTCTTTTCAGTGGTTTCCAGTGATAGGACAAGGGGCAATGGGCTCAAGCTGGAACATAGGAAGTTCCATTGAAATATGAGCAGAAAAGCTTCTTAATGGTGAGGGTGGCAGAGCCCTGGAAGAGGCTGCCCAGGGAGGGTGTGGAGTCCCCTTCTCTGGAGATCTTCAAGCCCCACCTGGATGCTCCTGAGTGATGTGCTCTGGGCAGCCCTGCTTTGGCAGGGGAGGTGGACTGGATGGTCTCTAGAAGGTCCCTTCCAACTCTGACAACTCTACATCAGCAACTGCAAGGCTTTTCTTTTTTTTCTTTCTTCTCTTTTTCCTTGCTAGCTGGCATTTTTGCTTTCCTGATGGTCATCCAGATGTCTCTCTGGGCCCAAAAGAAACACAAGCTGTACCTGAAGAGGTTTTACCCAGAGGTGCGGAGAAAAGCAGCTATGATTCCCATCATCTTCTGAGCTCTTCACAAGAGTTGGAGCCTGAGTCTACAGTTCAAGAGCTGACTCAGAGTAAATGAGCCATTTCATTCAGTAACCAAAGCAGATCAGAGGAAGAACTACTGGATATCTTTCTCAGAAAATTAACAGTTCAAGACGAAGAGCTTTTAATTAAGTGAAAAAATGTAGCTCTTGAATTCTTGGTTCTTGCTAAAAGATATGATTTAATTAGATTTTCTGTAATGGAGCTAATTGGGAAGGGACAAGAAAATTGCTTATATTAAATGTTAGGCTAGATATTTAGCTGGTGTAAATGGGCACAGATGCTGCTAAAATTAACAAATACAGCTCATTTGCATGCATTCAGGTCTAGTGATTCTAAGGTTCAGTGTTAGATGTTGACAAGAGTCTTGGATTTTTGCATCAGAGGATGTTTCACAGCCTTACTTTTATTAAACTGCACAGAAACAGCACATTCTGCCTCAGCTCCTCTAAAGCATCACATCAAAGAGCAACTGCTATGCTGTTAACACAGTTTAGTCTAGCTTTACAAGGTTTTTATTCTCTTTTTTTTTTTTTTTTAATTGAATCTCATAGCAAATTGTTCAATACAAATTGGCTTACATTGATCACTGCAGAGAGGTCTGGCTCTCTTTTATTTTCAGGTGGGCAGATCATCCCAAAAGAGGAATGTTTGGGAGGTACTTCCCATCTTGTTACTAATTTGCAGCATGACCTTGGGGGTCCATGGTTTCAGTCCATCTCTCTTTCTCACACTGAACATTTCTGGAAAGAGCAGAAGACTTTCTCGACTGACAAGTGTGTTAAGCACAATTTTAGTTACAGAGAGCAAAAGAACCAGAACTGCTTCAGCGAGTATTAAGATATGGAGAGTTAGGGCATTAAGCCCAGTTTTAATTCTATTTGTGTTGGACATTTATCAATGTCTTTTGGCTCCCTCAGGCTGGTGAACAAGCTTGCCTAGAGCTTCAGTGATGAGAGAAACACCAGAGTACACGAGCAAGGCAGGCAGATCCTCTCCCAAAGTCATTGTGCCAGCTCAAGTGTCCTAACAAAGTTAATTTGCCCAGTAAATTGGGTTCATATCCTTCTTCTAATGTCTAAGTTGCAACACTTAACTCTATTAGCCACTGGAACTCAATTTCATTGTGGAAATGTAAATAAATTGCTTTCCGTATTTTTTAACTTTAACCTGTGAACACCTAGAATGTTTTATTCCTCTCAGTGGAAAACCTGAGTCACACTGAACATCCAGTTCTCTAACCCAGACTGCTAATAAAGATCTATTTTTGAAAAATCATATTCTGTACTCTTTAGTCACACCGAGAGCCAATCTTACAGAATCACACAATGATGACAAATCTGTTCAAGAGTGATTCCAAGGGGTTTCTATTCATCAGTTATCTTAGGCAAAGTGAGTACTTCAGGAATTTTTTTACTTCTCCACACAATGATGACAAATCTGTTCAGGAGTGATTCCAATTCCTAGGAAGTGGTTCCTATTCATCAGTTTTCTTAGGCATAGTGAGTACTTCAGGAATTTTTTTACTTCTCTGCTTATTAGTTGGTCATTCATGGGGTGGAGGGGAAAAAGTTTTTGGCTCCTGTAGTAAACGACTAAAGTTTTAAAACGGGAGTAAGAGCAAACCCTAGGTAAGAACAGATGAAGATGTGTCACAGAAGGCCGTCTCAGATAAACATGGCAGATATTTTGAGATTCATCAATGGAGTGTTGACCAGCTAAAATTGCCCTGAGCAGTGTTAAATGGCTTCACAAATAACAATAAATCCCTGCACCTTCACAGATCTTTCTGGATTACTCTGCCCTCTCTGATTTTCAGGGCAAGTCCCATATGATTAGATCCATTAGAACAGGTAAGTTAACTTCCTGGCATGTGGAGCATGTTTTGCTTTAAACCAAAAGTACATAAAAATGGTCAGTCTTTGTTTTGATAAATGTTTTGGGGGGCTTGCTTTTGGAAAAAAAACCCACAAACCAAACCAAAACACAAAAAAAAACGAAAAACAAACCCAAAAAAAGCCCAAGCAAACCAAAAAATCCCAACAGGCAAGGAACAAGTATCGCTCTTTCTAAAAGTGCAATCACCAGTGATTTGAGCCACAAGGTCCATGCACCTCCTGAACCAAAATAATTATCTCCACATAAACATTTTCCACGGGAAAGTCAGTCATGACTCTGCTGATCACCTGGGGGGAAAAAATGCCTTATTGAAATCTGAATATACTGGCATCCACTACTTGCAGCAAAAAACTGATTTGTCCCTCTGAGCTAAACCCCTTTCTGATGCTGTTTTCCTCAGTTTTTGGGTCTGGAAAAGTGACAAACTGCAGGGCAATGAAACTACTCCCCGTGGTGTCCTGCCCTTGCCTTTTCTCCCTGTGGCTTCTGTAGGCCCCAAAGCTTTCCTAATAGCTTGAGGAGGCAAATTATGGCATTTGTCACAAAAGACAGGAGGCAGCAGCACCATACAGCAGAAAAATGAAGTGGTTGAAGTTGGAGACACGTTCTGGTTGGATATGAGGAGCCGGTGCAGTCACTGACACAGTTAGGCCCCCACGTAGAGGAGCAATTCCTGCTTGATGGTCCTCAGAAGCTAAGCCATCTAAGCCAAAAAGACCACAAATAAAGAAAGTTACAAAGACATCGGGCCTCCTAGACAACGGTTTTGGCAGGGACTTTGTAAAAATAAATCAGATGAAGTACTAATGGGTCCTTCCTGGCCTGCTGTCATGGTTTCAGCTGGGATTGAATTATTCAATTAAGAAACTTTCTTGCTAGCAGCTGGTGTGGGGCTATGTTTTGATTTGGGATGAAAAACAGTGTTGAGAGCACACTAATGTTTTTGGCTGTTGCTAAACACTCAAGGCCTTTTCTTGCTCCTCATGTGGCCTTGCCAACAAGCAGGCTGGGGGTGCAGAAGAAGTTGGGAGGAGACACAAGCCAGGACAGCTGACCCCAACTGACCACAGAGATATTTCATGGGACATCATGCTCAGTACACAAAGCTGGGGGAAGAAGAAGGAGGGGGTGACATTCGGAGTGGTGGCATTTGTCTTCCCAAAGAACCATTATGCATGATGGAGCTGTGCTTTCCTGCAGATGGCTGACCACCTGCCTGCAGAAGGGGAGCAGTGAATGAATGCCTTGGTTTGCTTTGCTTGTGTGTGGCTTTTGCTCTACCTATTAAACTGTTTTTATCTCACCCCATGAGGGTTTTTTTCTCACTTTTCACAGAATCACATGGGGTTGGAAGGGACCTCTGGAGATCATCTAGTCCAACCCCCTGCCAAAGCAGGGCCACCCAGAGCAGGTCCCACAGGAACGTGTCCAGGTGGGGTTTGGGATGTCTCCAGAGAAGGAGACTCCACCACCTCCCTGGGCAGCCTCTGCCAGGGCTCTGCCACCCTCACAGCAAAGAAGTTCCTCCTCGTGTTTAGGTGGAACTTCTTGTATTCAAGTTTGTGCCCATTTCCTCTTGTCCTGTCCCTGGGCACCACTGAAAAAAGACAGTCCCCATCCTCTTGACTCCCACCCTTTTACTCTTCCAGTTCTCTCCCCATCCAAACTGTAGGGGTGAGTGAAGAGCTGCATGGTCCTAGTTGGCATCTGGGATTAAACCATGATGCTTGCGCAACAAGAAATGTGCAAACAGCATTGCTTGGCCTGTGGGCTCAAAGAATATCTCAAAATAACCTCTTCGTGGTCCACCTGGAACATCCAGGTCCCTCCATGTTCACCCTGCAGCTTGCAACTGGGTTTCTACTGTGATCCTCCAGACGGGCAAGTTTAATCTTTCCCAAAGTATTCTCAAGACTTTCAAATTCAGGAGCCTAACGTTAAGCCTTCAGATATCCAGCTCTGCCATGAAATGCCAACCTGGAAAAGAGCAGGCACCAGCTCAGGCTTCCTGAGGTGGCAGATGTGGTGGGGAACCGAAATGGCAGATGCTCCTGTACACAACTTGGCAGCCTATATTTGGATCCCCAGTTTGAAACAGCCCTTAAGACCCAGCCATATGTTTCTCTTCTATGACAGTTACCACTGCTTAGAAGCTGACAGGACTGAAAATGATCTCAGGGATTTCATCTCTCCATAGGGAAAGTAGAGCTCGAAAGGACACTGAAAGCAGGAGGAGTGAATAAAGGCAGATGGTCATCCTTTTTTTAAAGATGCTATTATCATCAAAATATCTTGTACTTTCTATTGTTTTGTAGAAAGAAAGGGACTCTAAATTGGCTTTTATCACACTAGGAACTGAGATAAAGCAGCCTGATATCAAAGTAGTTCCCTGAAAGAGAGCCTGCAGTGATAGCTAAATATAATAAAATAAAAATCACTGAATGTGAAGACTTCTAAAGCATACTATAAGAGAAAGAAAGCTATAGGAAAACCAGAGACTATTTATCTATTTATAGTTTTAACAAGTGCTGCGGAACTAAAAATTAATTCAAACTGTAAAGAGTTTTCCAGCGAGCTAATATTTTCCACATGATGCTTTACTGGCTTCCCTTTTCTCTATTTTCCTAGGCCTGAGTTTTCTCTTCAAACGATATTCCCTGCCATTAACATTCATGAAAGCTTTTAGAGAAGTGCACTAATGTCTGCCTGTTCCAGCCTTCCACAGATAAACATAAACCAAGTGTTGGGCTGTTGTTGCACACAGATTAGTATCTACATGAATGATGTTTTATTAGGAAAAGCCTGGTTTATCACAGGTGAGTGTATAAAGGCTGCCATTAAAGGCAATTTTCACCTCACACATGTTTAGTAGCACGGAAGAATGTGTGTTTGAATGGTCTCTGCCATATGTGACTCAAATGTACAACTCTCACTGCAGGAATTAGAACCAAAAGCCCAGCTGTTTCGGGCCTTTATCGTGGTTCTGATGTTTGGGTATTTATTTGTGTAGCCCACCAGAGACGGGGTCTCACCCAGCTCTGCCCTGTGAGGGCATCTGAGAAAACACTTCTCTGTCCATCTTGTCCAACCAGGTCTGTCACCCTTCTAGCCCACCAGAGACAGGTTCTCACCCAGCCCCTGTGAGGGCATCTGAGAAGACACTTCTTTGTCCATCTTGTCCAACCAGGTCTGTCACCCCATGACTGAAATAACGTGCACTGAATTTCCTTGCAAGGTAATAGTCAATTGGAAACCTCTTCACCAAAGGAAAAGACAAGTTAATGGGTCCTGAAATATGTGCACTTAGATTAAAAAAACATCTACCCCATATTAACACCTACACAATACCCAGGCTTCTAACGTATACCTGCTTTTATCTAACTTCTAAAGCCTTTGAAGACTAAGGAACCAAAGTAAGAGGAAATCATTTCTAGTTAAAAGAAATATGATAAGAGCATTCAATAATATTAATGAATTCCTTATTTAAAAGTGCAAACTTCACATCTTTTGTCAAAGAATTTGGATTGTTAGCCAGCTTCCTCCAAATACTCAGTGTTATTCCTGTGAAAAAGTAATATAGCTCGACCAGTGACCCCTTTTATTGTTCCGTACTCCATGAGGAAGGCCTTTAGTCCTAAAACTACAGGTTTCACCACTGGGTGAAATGGGGGCTCTTTTAAATCACTACAGAACAGGCTCCCAAGAAAACAGACCCCATCAAACATTCATCTCTTTCATACTGAAAAGCTGATGAGTTTTCAGTTGACTGGTGAAACGCTGCGACACCGCTAAAAAGCAAACAAATATTAAAAAAGGTATCCCTCTCCTCAAGGCAAGAATAGGGAAAAAAAAAAAAAGTGCTTTTTTCCTTTTCTGTTAATAATTTAAGGCCATTTCCCAGGTCCAAGGGCATTCTTGCAGGAGGAAACATTGATTAGAGAGCTGGAAGGACCAGAATGTGGTTGTGGTGTGCTTTTAGGGATTAGCAGCTATGCCTTTTTGGAAAGAAATTTCACTCTTTCTGACAACTGAGCTTGACAGAAATGGATTAAAGATGTCACATCTCCAATATTGTATCTAATGAAAAACAAAGTACCTATTCTTAAACCAACAGGGAATATTTGTCACGTCCCCAAACTCTGTACTCTTCCACCCTCTGGTTTACATCATCTCTTTGGACTTGTACACCTTTCATTCTACCTCTTAATTATTTACCTATTAGAGATTTGATATCTGCACCCATGTCCCAGGCAAACCAGCTGGTGATTTCAAAACGCCGAGGAGGAAGAATCGATTTGTTCACCAATTTCAGCCCCGTTGCCCCACACGTAGGTGATTATTTTTAGATATCCTGCCAACAGCCACGTGAAGTGTGATTTCAGAGACTTGTCAAACATCCCACCTTCAGCCAGTTGCCCAGCACAGACCTAAATCTTGAAGCAGTGAACGTTCTGAACTGAGTCCTAACTTCAAAACGACTCTCCTTGCTCCTGACCTGTGCAGGGTTGAAGCTATTTGGGGGCTTCTCTCTGCAAAAATTCAGGTGTAATTCTTCCAGATTTGCAGCAGTATTTTACTATCAAACTATAAATCTGTAACAACAACACTCTCAGGTACGTGTTGGACATGTTTTCTTATTCAGAAGGCGAAGCTGCAACGCTCTCAGGTCCGTGTTGGACATGTTTTCTTATTCAGAAGGCCCTAGCAGCTAAAAGGAAGATGGATATTGTGCTTATAGAGATACAAGGACAAAGTGAACAGGGCTGGTGTCTTCTCACAGGGGCTCAGAGCCTTGGGCACCCATCCCAGGAGAGGGCACAGCAATAGAGATTTACTGCAATCTACTAAAAGCAATGCTGAAATGGATCTGAAATGAAATAAACAGGCAATTTATTCTGATTACATGCAAATATTTGCCGGGAGACGTAGCTCAAATATTTTTTGCACTCGGTTTGGAAGCACCCATTTTAGAATAACACACACTATAAGCACAGGATGGACTTGCACAGAGTAATGCAGGTTACTCAGGGAATTACTGCCTGCCCTCTTATTACAGGAAGTCAAATGTCTTCATTTTTTTCTCAAGGAAATCAAGTGCTTTTCCTACCAGAGAAGTGGTGGCAAGTTTTCTTGCCCTTACAAACTGCAATACCAACTCCCTGGGGCAGACACAAGACTTTGAGCACGTCAAAGTGTGTGATCTTCACAGAAGGAATTCTGGAGTCATTCACAGTCTCCATGGGCTGCCCTGCTCCAGTGCTGATGGGCCTGAGCCCACAATGGACCCAAGCCCATCTCAACGACCACTTCTCCCTCTCAGAGTCCCTTTGCCCAAAGGCCATGGCCCCGGCCAGCAGCTTCAGGGCACAAGTCCTCTTTGAACTGCTCAAGAGCTGAAGAGTCACAAGCCAGGAGATGTGCTGCAGGTGCAAGGCCAGGATGCTGAAGCCAGACACAAGGTGGGCTTAGCCACCTAAACAGAATCACAGAATCACAGAATGATATGGGGTTGGAAGGGACCTCTGGAGATCATCTAGTCAAAGCTGGTCCACCCAGAGCAGGTTGCACAGGAACTTGTCCACGCAGGTTTTGAACGTCTCCAGAGAAGGAGACTCCACCACCTCCCTGGACAGGTGGTGGAGCAGCCCATCAAACCATATTTCATCCTTAAGCAAGTCACTGATATTTGCTTCTCACCCCTTAGGCCACTTTTGGGGTCCTTCCCAGCCCGTGCTTCATCAAGACTCACTCTCAGTGGCTGAGGACTGTCCAGACCAACATGGTGGAGCAGCCCATCAAACCATTTTTCATCCTTGAGCAAGACATAGATATTTGCTTCTCACCCCTTAGGCCACTCTTGGTGTCCTTCCCAGCCCGTGCTTCATCAAGACTCACTCTCAGTGGCTGAGGACTGTCCAGACCAACAGAAATAAGCACAGTAGCCATTGCCATCAAACATTTTAGAAAAAATGACTACTTTCATTTACTGGCAAACAGTTTATATAAGAGCACTAAATGTGGACATGCACAAGAGGAGATACGGGGCAGTCTTGGCTACTACAGTTCTGGGGCCTCAGGGCTGCAGGTGCATATATCATCCCAAAAGGAATATCTAAGCAAGCAAAAGGAAACACCTCGTGTAATCACATTGTCCTGCTGTAATTACATGCGAATAACGCATTATAAAACATGTTGACAAGATCTCCCCTTCTCAGCAGCCCTTTGAGCACTCACTTTTCAGATATCATTGAGCAAACAGAAATAAAATCAAATCCTTCAGCGCCCACCAATGTACGGTTGACGTACACAATCAATAGGCACTTACAAAGAGAGAAAAACTGCAGGAGCTCTTTTTTTTTTTTTTTTTTTTTTATTGGAGATAAGAAGTGGGGGGAGAAAGTTTGTTTTTTCCCCTACCATCAGCAGAGAAAATAAAATTGATTCATTGGTTACAGTGCAAGGAGATGAGCATCTCCAGCAGAAATTAAGGGCACAAACAAGGTCACGAGACATAAAAATTTCAAGCAGCAGATAGGACTGGTTAAGCTGACTGCCATTTTAACTGCAATTGTCAATAAAACGGTCACATGAAGAGGCGAGCTGAAGGATGGACAAAAGGTTAAGCCAGGCAGGCTGGTAGAAAAAACATCAAAAAACGTCCCCTGGCCATAAGAGATGTCTGGAGATGTGGCTTCTCCTGCTGCTGTCCTGATGGGGAGAAGGATGGAAAACTCAGGGCAAATAGGGATCTGGGTATTTCTGATACTTCTAGAGCAGCTAATGAATTTCCCTGCAACGCTTTCTCTCCATCTCCATTTCCTTCCTCCCCAGAGGATATGCTATGTGCCTTTATGTTGCAAGCAAAATATTCTACTGCCGCAAGAAATGAAAGCCATCTGTTCTTTGAAAGTAAATTGTCTCAGCTAGGATTTTTTTTTTTTGGTTTAGGGTTTTATTTTCCCCTTTTTCTAATTAATACAACTAATCTATCAACTTGCTTGCATCTCACACTCAGCTGAAATACTAAGCATCTCAGCATAACCTAGAGAGAAAAAGTTCAATCAGTCCAAAAGCCAGAACAATCCTCAGTATCAATACAGGCTGGGGGGTGAGGGATTGGAAAGCAGCCCTGAGGAAAGGGACTTGGGGGTGCTGGTGGAGGAGAAGCTGGACATGAGCAGGCAGTGGGCACTTGCAGCCCAGAAGGCCAATCCCATCCTGGGCTGCATCAAAAGATGCGTTGCCAGCAGGTCCAGAGAGGGGATTCTGCCACTTTACTCTGCTCTGGTGAGACCTCACCTGGAGTAGTGTCTGCAGGTCTGGAGCCCTCAATATAAGAAGGACATGGACCTGGTGGAGCGGGTCCAGAGGAACACAAAGATGATCAGGGGGTTGGAGCACCTCTGCTCCGAGGACAGGCTGAGGGAGCTGGGGTTGTTCAGCCTGGAGAAGAGGAGGCTCCAGGGAGACCCAATAGTGGCCTTCCAGTACCTGAGGGGGCCTAGAGGAAGGCTGGGGAGAGCCTGTTTAGAAAGGCCTGCAGTGACAGGACGAGGGGAAATGGCTTCAAGCTGGAGAAGAGCAGATTTAGATGTCCCATTAGGAACAAGTTCTTTACCATGAGGGTGGTGGAGCACTGGAACAGGTTGCCCAGGGAGGTGGTTGAGGCCCCATCCCTGGAGATATTCAAGGAGAGGCTCGACGAGGCCCTGGGCAACCTGGTCTAGTTGGGGGTGTCCCTGCTGACTGCGGGGGGGTCGGACTAGATGACCTTTGGAGGTCCCTTCAAGAGGTTTCTCCTAGTGTTACCAGTCTGCATGGCTCCAAAGTAACCTCAGGTTAAAAAGGGGCTGAAGTCACCAGAGACACCAAAGCCTTCCTGGGCTCCTACAAAGCCTTATTGCTCTGAGCAAGCTCATACCCTTGATGCTCTGCCCCGTGTCCCTCGTGTTCCCCTGCCCTCAATGGTGCCATAGCACATTCCTCCAAAACAAAAGCTGCCCACAGTTGCAGATGGCCATTGTAATCTCCCTGAGTGACATAAATAAAATAGATGGATGCAAGCAGACTAATGATCTACTCTAGGACGCTTGGTTATGATGCATTGAAAAGAACAGCTGGTTGTCAGCAACATATTTACCAGGAATTTAAAAGACAACAACAGCCATATAATCCAGAGGATTTAATGACAGAGTGGAATGAATGCTGAATAAATGCTCCTTTTGATAAACTTGCAAACATTTGGGGGATGCAACAGTGATTTATATTCTTCTGGGAGAAATAAACAAATTAAGGATTTCACAGCCTTGTGGAGACCAGATTTCGTAAATGTGAATTTCTGTGTACGTTCAGATTAACCTTTTCTCTCTTGGTATTAGAGGGAAACAAAACATGGAATTTTCAACTTCTAAGAAGCTCCAGATTTTTGGTATTCATTTTGCTTGTTATTCTGCCTTCCCTCAATCAAGAGAGAAAAATCTGTTGCACACTCAAAACATAACATGGAACAGAATTTTGAACCTGCTCTGTAAGTGAAGCCAAGAAATGACCATACCAAAATTTTACCTTTGTGGATATCAAAAGTGTTTGAGTAAAATGTTTAGTTTTCATAGCGTCCAAATGTTTCCTTGCAACATGGAAGAATCACTGCAATTCACAGTGAAAAATGTGACAATAACTAATGAAAATTACTTATCATTCAAACTAATACAAATAGGCTGTTGGGTATCTTTCTAAAGATGTAGGATGTCACCAAAAGAACATTTTTCCAACAAAAAACATTTCAGAAAATGTCTTTGGCCAGCTCCAAGGAATGTGCTGAGGGGGGATCTGATCAATGCTTAGAAATACTTCAAGGGAGGGTGTCAGGAGGATGGGGCTGGTCTTTTTTCAGTGGTGCCCAGGGACAGGACAAGAGGAAATGGGCACAAACTTGAATAGAAGAAGTTCCACCTAAACATGAGGAGGAACTTCTTCACTTTGATGGTGGCAGAGCCCTGGGAGAGGCTGCCCAGGGAGGTGGTGGAGTCTCCTTCTCTGGAGACATTCCAAACCCTCCTGGACACGTTCCTGTGGGACCTGCTCTGGGTGGCCCTGCTTTGGCAGGGGGTTGGACTAGATGATCTCCAGAGGTCCCTTCCAACCCCATGCCATTCTGTGATTCTGTGAAGGTACAAAATACATGAGTCTCTGGCCCTACCTGCTGTGAAGTGTTGGACCTCCTGCACCTCTTCTTCCCATTCTTTATGTTTCCCTTCTCTATATTTCTACACTCTCCAAAGACACAGCAACAGGCAGCATGACACAGTCTCTCCGGGCTGCACCAGCAGCAGCGTGGTCAGTTCTGAGCTCGTTAAACCCAAACCCAACTGAAGTTGATCCCTTCATGGGATCACCCTCTCAGCAAAGTCATTCTTCCTCATATCTCATCTAAACCTCCCCTGCCCCAACTTCAGACCATTTCCTCTGCTCCTGGCATTATTCCCTTGGCAGAAGAGGCCAACCCCCACCTCTCTACACCCTCCTCTCAGGGAGCTGTAGAGGGCAATGAGGTCTCCCCTCAGCCTCCTCTTCTCCAAACTCAACATGCCCAGTTCCCTCAGCCTCTCCTCATGTGACATGTTCTCCAGACCCCTCCCCAGCTTGGTGGCTCTCCTCTGGACACGCTCCGGCCCCTCAATGTCCTTCCTGTAGTGAGGGGCCCAGAACTGGACACAGCCCTCAAGGTGAGGCCTCACCAGTGCCCAGGACAGAGGCACCATCACTGCCCTGCTCCTGCTGGCCACACTGTTCCTGACACAGGCCAGGATGCTGGTGGCCTTCTTGGCCACCTGGGCACACTGCTGGCTCCTGTTCAGCCCACAGGCCACCAACACCCCCAGGGCCTTTTCTGCCAGGCAGCTCCAGCCACTCTGCCCCCA
>NW_015090847.1:1223608-1234902 GCF_001431845.1 Calidris pugnax
AAGTTTGAGGGCGCCATTGTGTCCTTTCCCGCCTGCCAGTGCATTAAACGTTTTTTTTGATTGAGGGACTTTCTCCTTTCAGCTGTATTAGGATTTCCCTTCTGAGTTCCTTTCCAGCAGAGGAGAAAACAGGCCTTCATGGGGTTTGGCTTCCAACTCAGGAATGATGAGTTCAAGATGTCAATGGTAATACAGTACCTGAAAGTATGAATAATACTCCCTCTAAATGGAAGGGAACTTCCCTTTAGCCTCTCTCTGTAGCTAATATGCCCGCTAAAATCAGCAGGTCACTGCATGCACACCTGTCCCAGTCTGTGAGACTTGGAATCTCTTCCTAGTCCATCCCAGCTACACCCTGAGCTCATCTAGGATATGCGTGCCATTTCCTTTCTCCACAGCCTGTTGGTTTTTGTTGTTTTTTTTTTTTTTTTTTTTTTTTATTGGAGATAAGAAGTGGGGGGAGAAAGTTTGTTTTTTCCCCTACCATCAGCAGAGAAAATAAAATTGATTCATTGGTTACAGTGCAAGGAGATGAGCATCTCCAGCGGAAATTAAGGGCACAAACAAGGTCACGAGACATAAAAATTTCAAGCAGCAGATAGGACTGGTTAAGCTGACTGCCATTTTAACTGCAATTGTCAATAAAACGGTCACATGAAGAGGCGAGCTGAAGGATGGACAAAAGGTTAAGCCAGGCAGGCTGGTAGAAAAAACATCAAAAAACGTCCCCTGGCCATAAGAGATGTCTGGAGATGTGGCTTCTCCTGCTGCTGTCCTGATGGGGAGAAGGATGGAAAACTCAGGGCAAATAGGGATCTGGGTATTTCTGATACTTCTAGAGCAGCTAATGAATTTCCCTGCAACGCTTTCTCTCCATCTCCATTTCCTTCCTCCCCAGAGGATATGCTATGTGCCTTTATGTTGCAAGCAAAATATTCTACTGCCGCAAGAAATGAAAGCCATCTGTTCTTTGAAAGTAAATTGTCTCAGCTAGGATTTTTTTTTTTTGGTTTAGGGTTTTATTTTCCCCTTTTTCTAATTAATACAACTAATCTATCAACTTGCTTGCATCTCACACTCAGCTGAAATACTAAGCATCTCAGCATAACCTAGAGAGAAAAAGTTCAATCAGTCCAAAAGCCAGAACAATCCTCAGTATCAATACAGACTGGGGGGTGAGGTGTTGGAAAGCAGCCCTGAGGAAAGGGACTTGGGGGTGCTGGTGGAGGAGAAGCTGGACATGAGCAGGCAGTGGGCACTTGCAGCCCAGAAGGCCAATCCCATCCTGGGCTGCATCAAAAGATGCGTTGCCAGCAGGTCCAGAGAGGGGATTCTGCCACTTTACTCTGCTCTGGTGAGACCTCACCTGAGTATTGTGTGCAGGTCTGGAGCCCTCAATATAAGAAGGACATGGACCTGGTGGAGCGGGTCCAGAGGAACACAAAGATGATCAGGGGGTTGGAGCACCTCTGCTCCGAGGACAGGCTGAGGGAGCTGGGGTTGTTCAGCCTGGAGAAGAGGAGGCTCCAGGGAGACCCAATAGTGGCCTTCCAGTACCTGAGGGGGCCTAGAGGAAGGCTGGGGAGAGCCTGTTTAGAAAGGCCTGCAGTGACAGGACGAGGGGAAATGGCTTCAAGCTGGAGAAGAGCAGATTTAGATGTCCCATTAGGAACAAGTTCTTTACCATGAGGGTGGTGGAGCACTGGAACAGGTTGCCCAGGGAGGTGGTTGAGGCCCCATCCCTGGAGATATTCAAGGAGAGGCTCGACGAGGCCCTGGGCAACCTGGTCTAGTTGGGGGTGTCCCTGCTGACTGCGGGGGGGTCGGACTAGATGACCTTTGGAGGTCCCTTCAAGAGGTTTCTCCTAGTGTTACCAGTCTGCATGGCTCCAAAGTAACCTCAGGTTAAAAAGGGGCTGAAGTCACCAGAGACACCAAAGCCTTCCTGGGCTCCTACAAAGCCTTATTGCTCTGAGCAAGCTCATACCCTTGATGCTCTGCCCCGTGTCCCTCGTGTTCCCCTGCCCTCAATGGTGCCATAGCACATTCCTCCAAAACAAAAGCTGCCCACAGTTGCAGATGGCCATTGTAATCTCCCTGAGTGACATAAATAAAATAGATGGATGCAAGCAGACTAATGATCTACTCTAGGACGCTTGGTTATGATGCATTGAAAAGAACAGCTGGTTGTCAGCAACATATTTACCAGGAATTTAAAAGACAACAACAGCCATATAATCCAGAGGATTTAATGACAGAGTGGAATGAATGCTGAATAAATGCTCCTTTTGATAAACTCGCAAACATTTGGGGGATGCAACAGTGATTTATATTCTTCTGGGAGAAATAAACAAATTAAGGATTTCACAGCCTTGTGGAGACCAGATTTCGTAAATGTGAATTTCTGTGTACGTTCAGATTAACCTTTTCTCTCTTGGTATTAGAGGGAAACAAAACATGGAATTTTCAACTTCTAAGAAGCTCCAGATTTTTGGTATTCATTTTGCTTGTTATTCTGCCTTCCCTCAATCAAGAGAGAAAAATCTGTTGCACACTCAAAACATAACATGGAACAGAATTTTGAACCTGCTCTGTAAGTGAAGCCAAGAAATGACCATACCAAAATTTTACCGTTGTGGATATCAAAAGTGTTTGAGTAAAATGTTTAGTTTTCATAGCGTCCAAATGTTTCCTTGCAACATGGAAGAATCACTGCAATTCACAGTGAAAAATGTGACAATAACTAATGAAAATTACTTATCATTCAAACTAATACAAATAGGCTGTTGGGTATCTTTCTAAAGATGTAGGATGTCACCAAAAGAACATTTTTCCAACAAAAAACATTTCAGAAAATGTCTTTGGCCAGCTCCAAGGAATGTGCTGAGGGGGGATCTGATCAATGCTTAGAAATCCTTAAAGGGAGGGTGTCAGGAGGATGGGGCTGGTCTTTTTTCAGTGGTGCCCAGGGACAGGACAAGAGGAAATGGGCACAAACTTGAATAGAAGAAGTTCCACCTAAACATGAGGAGGAACTTCTTCACTTTGATGGTGGCAGAGCCCTGGGAGAGGCTGCCCAGGGAGGTGGTGGAGTCTCCTTCTCTGGAGACATTCCAAACCCTCCTGGACACGTTCCTGTGGGACCTGCTCTGGGTGGCCCTGCTTTGGCAGGGGGTTGGACTAGATGATCTCCAGAGGTCCCTTCCAACCCCATGCCATTCTGTGATTCTGTGAAGGTACAAAATACATGAGTCTCTGGCCCTACCTGCTGTGAAGTGTTGGACCTCCTGCATCTCTTCTTCCCATTCTTTGTGTTTCCCTTTGTATTTCTACACTCTCCAAAGACACAGCAACAGGCACCATGACACAGTCTCTCTGGGCTGCACCAGCAGCAGCGTGGTCAGTTCTGAGCTCGTTAAACCCAAACCCAACTGAAGTTGATCCCTTCATGGGATCACCCTCTCAGCAAAGTCATTCTTCCTCACATCTCATCTAAACCTCCCCTGCCCCAACTTCAGACCATTTCCTCTGCTCCTGGCATTATTCCCTTGGCAGAAGAGGCCAACCCCCACCTCTCTACACCCTCCTCTCAGGGAGCTGTAGAGGGCAATGAGGTCTCCCCTCAGCCTCCTCTTCTCCAAACTCAACATGCCCAGTTCCCTCAGCCTCTCCTCATGTGACATGTTCTCCAGACCCCTCCCCAGCTTGGTGGCTCTCCTCTGGACACGCTCCGGCCCCTCAATGTCCTTCCTGTAGTGAGGGGCCCAGAACTGGACACAGCCCTCAAGGTGAGGCCTCACCAGTGCCCAGGACAGAGGCACCATCACTGCCCTGCTCCTGCTGGCCACACTGTTCCTGACACAGGCCAGGATGCTGGTGGCCTTCTTGGCCACCTGGGCACACTGCTGGCTCCTGTTCAGCCCACAGGCCACCAACACCCCCAGGGCCTTTTCTGCCAGGCAGCTCCAGCCACTCTGCCCCCAGCCTGCAGCGCTGCAGGGGGTTGGTGGGACCCAAGGGCAGGCCCCGGCACTTGGCCTTGTTGAACCTCATCCCATTGGCCTTGGCCCATTGATCCAACCTGTCCAGGTCCCCCTGTAGAACCTTCCGACCCTCAAGCAGATCAACACTCCAACCTAGTTTGGTGTCATCTGCAAACTTACTGAGGGTCCACTCAATCCGTGCTCCTGCTGGCCACACTGGTCCTGACACAGGTCAGGATGCTGTTGGCCTTCTTGGCCACCTGGGCACACTGCTGGCTCCTGTTCAGCCGGCTGTCCACCAACACCCCCAGGTTCTTGAGGACCAACAGGTAGAGGATCCTGCTATTTACTGACAAAATCTTTTTCTAACTTCTTAGCACAAGAAGGTGCTGCTGTCTTTTGCTGAAGTCCTTCCTGAAATGCAATTCCTTTCCTCCTGTCTCATCCTCTGACACAAACCTCCAGCTGTAGACCTGCAGCATTGTCACTGTGCTGTCATTGCTAGGGCTGTGCTGGAGATAGCTCTCCTGTACCCTGACTAACTGCTACCAGCACTGTTATTAATCTGCCTTACGTGAGCCTTCGGAGCTCTCTGGTTGCCACCCTGAGCAAAGACATAAACAAATACTTAACCCCAAGCAGACTGCAAGCCCCACACCAATCGATGTGCCAAGACCTCTGCAGCTCCTGGACCCCTCCTCTTTCCCACCCTTGGACCCATTGCTGCTTATTAGTTGCTACGTTAGCACCTGCAGCAAAGATCAAGACATCGTTGTGCCAGATGCTATAAGCAAAAATAAAAAGGAAAACAATCCCTACTCTCCTCTGAGCATGAGGGGAGGCAACAAATACAGCAAGGTATGAGGGTGATGAGTCTTGAGTTAGGGAGGATGGTGTGGAGAGAAAAAAAATCCTTCTGGATTTTCATTACAGAATCACAGAATCACACGGGGTTGGAAGGGGCCTCTGGAGATCATCCAGTCCAACCCCCTGACAAAGCAGGGCCACCCAGAGCAGGTCCCACAGGAACGTGTCCAGGTGGGTCTGGAATGTCTCCAGAGAAGGAGACTCCACCACCTCCCTGGGCAGCCTCTGCCAGGGCTCTGCCACCCTCACAGCAAAGAAGTTCCTCCTCATGTTTAGGTGGAACTTCTTCTATTCCAGTTTGTGCCCATTTCCTCTTGTCCTGTCCCTGGGCACCACTGAAAAAAGACCAGCCCCATCCTCCTGACACCCTCCCTTGAAGTATTTCTAAGCATTGATCAGATCCCCCCTCAGCCTTCTCTTCTCCAGACTAAAAAGCCCCAAGTCCCTCAGCCTCTCCTCGTAAGAGAGATGCTCCAGGCCCCTCATCATCTCTGTAGCCTCTGCTGTCCCCTCTCCAGCAGTTCCCTGTCCTTCTGGAACTGGGTAGCCCAGAACTGGTCCCAGTGCTCCAGATGGGGCCTCCCCAGGACAGAGCAGAGGGGGAGGATGCCCTCTCTCAACTTCCCAAACTCATTTCCACTGGAAGACCCACGATTTTTTAGAGGGGAAACACACTTTGTACAGTTAAATCCGTGCTGCCAAAAGCAAATTACCAAACTCATTTCAACTGGAAGACCCACGATTTCTTAGAGGGGAAACAAACTTAGTACAGTTAAATCCGTGCTGCCAAAAGCAAAAGATAAGAACGACCTTTGCTTTTAATGTATTTGTCTTTCCATATCCGTTCATAGAGAGTGAACCCAGCCTATTAGCACCGCTGGTCTAACACTAAAAGTCAATTTGATTTAACCACACTTGCTGGCACTGCAAACTGCCTGCCTATCGCTCAATTAGAAAAGAGACATTAGCTCAGGTGTTGCCTAGGATCCAGCTGCTCCCTCACCTTTGTAATGGACCCAAGATTCTAATTTAATTCAGTCTCCTGTAACCACCCGGGTTTATATCAATCCAGGGTTGTCAAAAGCATACAGGATCAAATGGAAATGCGAAATATAAAATATAAATAACCATCCAAGGTAGATTTTAACTGCTAACACTGTATCATTATGGCAAACTTAATGTCATTTACAGCAACATTAAAGCAAGTGTTATTAAGAGAAAATGACGCATTTGTCAATGAGTGTTTCTAGTGTCACCGAAGGTCTCAGAATTAATACATTTGCAATATTTTGACTAAAATAAGCTCATTCTAAGGCTCTTTCTAGCACATTAGCATCTCGGTAGACTTTTTGAGAATATTTCAGATCTTTTTTCCTTAACTAGTAAAAGAAGAAATGAAATTCCAGTAAGAATGGGAAAAAAACGTGCAAGTGTATTATCTGCTGTTGCATGTACACTTTGAGATAAAAGTACTCAGAATAGATAGATCAGCATTTTTTTGCCAGAAAATATAAAACTTAATTTCCACGGTCCCAAGAGGAAATATGAGCCAAGTTCTGATATCCCCAGCCATTACTGAAGAATTTTTGATTATATTAATTACCCATTACCTTTTATAGGGCTATTTCTTCAGCGAGAATGCACCCGCTGAGATTAGAGGTTCTGTCTCCAGCATCATAAAGTTAAAAGAGGCTGCTGGTGAGTATCAGAGCTGAGTATACGTTGATTGGGAGAGCATCTTTTTGCATATTTAACTGCAGGAGGAAACTTGTTAAAACCAATCTGATTTGCGTGCAGAGCCCTTAAAAATGGATTCCTCTGTCTCTTCTCCTCCAAACACCCATAGTGTCTTGTACAAACAGATATCTCAGTATGGAAACACACAGAGAATCATGGAATCATAGAATGGTCTAGGTTTGTACAGATATCTCAGTATGGAAACACACATAGAATCATAGAATCATTGAGGTTGGAAGAGACCCTTGGGATCATTGAGTCCAACCATCTACCCAAGTCTACAAAGTCATCCTTAAAGGGTGGGTGTCAGCAGGATGGGGCTGCTCTTTTTCCAGTGGTGCCCAGGGACAGGACAAGAGGAAATGGGCACAAACTTGAATGTAATAAGTTCCACCTAAATGTGAGGAGGAACTTCTTTGCTGTGAGGGTGGCAGAGCCCTGGAAGAGGCTGCCCAGAGAGGTGGTGGAGTCTCCTTCTCTGGAGACATTCAAACCCACCTGGACACGTTCCTGTGCAACCTGCTCTGGGTGGCCCTGCTTTGGCAGGGGGTTGGACTGGAATGAGCACATGAAAGGTTTGGAGTTCCCAAGATATACACCCCTAACCATTGCATACAGAACACATGAAAGGTTTGGAGTTCCAAGATATACACCCCTAACCATTGCATACCTTCATCAGAATACAAAGCCCTCCTTCTCATGTGTGGAAGAGGAGCTACAGGTTTCTTTCATTCATCAGAATACAAAGCCCTCCTTCTCCTGTGCTGGAATGTGTGGAAGAGGAGCTACAGGTTTCTTTCCCAAATGGTTTGCACTCATGCTAAGTTGTATTTACAGGTCTTGAAAGGCTTGTGCCGAGTAGAGAGGGCTGGTGTCCTTCAATAATGAGTCATAGAATGGTTTGGGTTGGAAGGGACCTTAAAGACCATCAAGTTCCAACCCCCTGCCCTGGGCAGGGACACCTCCCACCAGACCAGGTTGCTCAAAAGGTTGCTGAAACCCACTTGTGAGAAAAAGAGAAAAGAGTGAAGACTGGGTAATAAGCACAAATGTTTGAAGTTATAAAAGACGGCGATATAAATACAATTACTGAGGCAGCCCTACCCCGCCACGGCGAGCGCCTTCCCTCTCGGCTGAGGAAGGTCTGGCTTATTGCTCAATTATAAAGTTAATCAAAGAACTAATTGAGCTTGGTCAGCTTGGTCTTTTGAGCCTTTTCTTATGGATTAACTTTTATGAGAGCTAACAGAGGACATGAAAAAGGCTGTAAAGGGCAAGGAGATGATAAGACTAGTATGTGAGAGGAATGATAGCTGTATGGTGCACGTGGGGCACAAAATTGGGTTTTAGGAAGGAATATGACAGAGCCATGTACCTTTCAAAGCCCTATAACCTGCATGGCACCAGAAATCTTTCTTTTGCCTTCTCTACTGTTCATTTCTCTAACTCTGTTTCTAGCTTTTCTAGCCCCTTTGCAGCAAACCAGTGCCCCACAAGGGAATGAGACATCATAAATGTCTGTAACTGAAACTAAAGACTATACATCTTCTCTTAGAACAAAATGATCTCAAGGGAAAAACACAGGTGTCCATGCAATATTAAAAATCTACATATATAGTAGCATTTTCATGAAGAAAAGATATGAAAGAAAGAGCCCAGCAATAATAAAGGCTGTGCAGAAGAAAGATGATTTATTAAACATGCTGTTAAAAGTGAACTTGCAGTATTGGATGCGGCCTTTGAAATTAAGGCACCTGATTAAGTGATGTGGAAAACCAGCAATGAATGTGGCAAAAAAGCAATGAGTCACAGTGCCTGACAATTTTGTGCTATTTTTTTTCTCTGAGACTAATATGGAGAAAAGAATTGTTCTATACATCGGAGCAATTAGAACATTTTATCTTTTCAAATTGTTTTGGAGAGCACGCGCTCTGCAAACGTCTTGGCTCATACCAGATAATGTTGAGCAAGCTAAACAGAATTTCACACTCTGTAAAATATAAGAAGGTGTTCTTTTCTCTTTCTGATGATCATCCTGCCTTCCTTTTGGCTGTCTGAATAATATTCTCTTGATGAAAAGGAAAGTGCTCATGGGAGCTCCCATCACATAGTTACAGAGGAAGAAACTTATCTCATTTAATGCACAGCAGCAAGGATTCAAAGGGAAAAATATTGAAATTGAAGGTGCTCCCTGGGTATATGATTTTTGTTCATCTCCAGTATGAGATGAGAGGTACTGACTGGGAAATACATGGCTTGCCTGAAGTTCAGAGCCACACACTCCTGAAGTTTGAGTACACACACTCACTTCTGAAGGCTGATGCAAAATAAGCCACTTTGGTGACCCCAATTCCCTCCTCCCAGGAGAGAAGAGCATCATAAGACAACCCGGGGAGACCTCGACTGAAGTTCAGAGGACAGTTCTTGCCAGCTCTGTGCAAAAACATAAATCTAATATAAACATAAACCCCTCTGCTCTGTGCTGGTGAGACCCCACCACACTCCTGAAGTTTGAGTACACACACTCACTTCTGAAGGCTGATGCAAAATAAGCCACTTTGGTGACCCCAATTCCCTCCTCCCAGGAGAGACGAGCATCATAAGACAACCCGGGGAGACCTCGCCTGAAGTTCAGAGGACAGTTCATACCGGCTCTGTGCAAAAACATAAATCTAATATAAACATAAACCCCTCTGCTCTGTGCTGGTGAGACCCCACCTGGAGCACTGTATCCAGCTCTGGAGTCACAGAATCACGGAGTCACATGGGGTTGGAAGGGACCTCTGGAGATCATCTAGTCCAACCCCCTGCCAAAGCAGGGCCACCCAGAACAGGTCCCACAGGAATGTGTCCAGGTGGGTTTGGAATGTCTCCAGAGAAGGAGACTCCACCACCTCCCTGGGCAGCCTCTGCCAGGGCTCTGCCACCCTCACAGCAAAGAAGTTCCTTCTCATGTTTAGTCCTCAACACAAGAAGGACATGGACCTGTTGGAATGGGTCCAGAGGAGGGCCATTAAGATGATGAGAGGGATGGAGCACCTCTGCTGTGAGGACAGGCTGAGAGAGCTGGGGTTGTCCAGCCTGGAGAAGAGAAGGCTCCAGGGAGACCTTAGAGCCCCTTCCAATATCTGAAGGGAGCTCCAGGAGAGCTGGGGAGGGACTCTTTGTCAGGGAGTGCAGGGACAGGACAAGGGGGAATGGTTTTAAATTGGAAGAGGGGAGATTTAGATGAGATACCAGAAAGAAATTCTTTGGTGTGAGGGTGGTGAGACACTGGCCCAGGTTGCCCAGAGAAGCTGTGGCTGCCCCATCCCTGGAGGGGTTCAAGGCCAGGCTGGATGGGGCTTGGAGCAACCTGGTCTGGTGGGAGGTGTCCCTGCCCAGGGCAGGGGGTGGGAACTGGATGATCTTTAAGGTCCCTCCCAACTCTACCCATTCCATGATTCTATAATAGGGCATAGCTGCAAGATGATCAAAGAAACAATGGGTTTGTCTCTCAAGAGTGAACTAAGAGTGTTTGTCTCTCTTACTGAGCTCAGCAACGCGGAGGCTGAGAGAGATCTGATTGAGCTCTATAAATACATCGGGGTAAGCATTAGGGAGCCAGAAGAGCAATTTAAGCTACAGAACAATGTTGGCACGAGAACAGGATGAGCATTAATTGGCATGAATAAATTTTGGCTGGAAAACTGAGGGTGATATCTAGCTATTCGAGGATTTCCTGGAACAGCCTTCTAGCGGGTGTAGAAAAAGCAAAAATAAACAAAAAAACAACAAAAAGCAAACATGAAGGAGATTTAAGGTAGATGCTGATGCATGCCTGACTGAGATGAGACAACAAGGCCATCTGTGAGAGCAGCAGACAGAATTTGAGTGATTCTTTCCTGCCCTAATTTTCCACGTTCATTTTCTTGCTTTGCAGTCTGGGATGTTATTGATGCTCTCAAAGAAATGTAAAGATGTCCTAGGAGTGCAGATGTTTGCCTTGGTGACACAAAACCTCTGGATTTTGGACCAAATCACATGCTTCTGCACAGTATGAGTGTACATCTATCACAACCTACATGATTGACTTATAGTGAAATCTCAGCGTAGTACAAACCAATGGTCCTAAGATGATAATGTCAGGAACAGAAATATACAGCAGAAGGGACAGCCCTTTAATTAACTCATGCAGTTCTTCAGCCATATCATACATCAAGCCTGGCCATAAAAATGGCAATTTTATAGCGTGTTAAAAAAAAAAAAAGGAATAAAATTATTCACGGAGATTGAAGATCCATTTACAGCAAATGTACATGCCTTTCTGAGCACAACAGATTCCAACCAGATATGGTACTGTGACCCATAAAACCACTTTGATAACTTATTTACTGTAACTTTGGGTGACATTGTCACACATTAATGGTTTTGTAAAATGCAGAGGTGCACCAGGTCATCATATCATTCTTGAAGAGATTTTTTTGGTAAGATGTTGTGTAGCTGGTGTGTAGCAAATGGGCACTGCAACTCCTCAATCTCCATTATTTTTCTACATATGGTTAAGATATAAAATGAGCGGATGAACATCAGGATAATCTGGGAAACTTAAGGCAAACCTAATTAGAATACTTCTCACTTACACTTTTTTACCCTGAAAACTTGGAAGACAAGATTTAAATGTAACGTAAATGGGACCAATTTAAAAAAAAAAAAAAAAAAAAAAAA
>NW_015090847.1:1235407-1248537 GCF_001431845.1 Calidris pugnax
AGAGTACCCATTCTGGTAGGGCTGCCAAGTCATTGGAGAAGCAGAGACCTATACTCAAAATGACAAATAACTTCCTAATCAACAGAAATGCAAATAATAAGGGAAAATTGGCAAAAAAAAAAAAAAAAAAAAAAAAAGATAAAATTTAAAACGAAGATGGGAATAAGAACTTAAATGCTGTAATCTCTGTAGAGAACCAGCAATCAAAGTCTAATATCCTCGTATTGTGCCAGATAATGAAACATTAAGCTGGAGATAATAAGATTTCTTTCCACTGGATAGTCTTCAGCATAGTTAAACCTACGAATGAACAGCTGAAGTGTTTTATAGAAGCAAAAGGTTATATGTCAAGGTCTCTGAGAGGTGAAGAAAAACCAACACTGGCCCATTTACTACAAACTAGATAGAACCCACATCACTCATTCTCTTAAACTTCTCTTAAACTTTTTGTTAAGCAGAATCTCCCATAAGTACTATTCCTTAACACATGAGCAAAACTGCTGGAGAAAATGGAGAAAATTCACAGAAAATGTGAATTTACACTTCTGGCTGAACTCCCTTTCCAGCAAAAGCAAAGCCAGGTTCTCTTGGGAGCGTGTTTGGTCTTTGCGAACCAGCAAATATGTTAGGGTTTTTCTTCTCTTTCTAAAATAAACCACAGCGATGCACAAAGAAGGTGGCAGATGGTTTCTTCCTAATCTGCACATGAAATATCTGCCAATTACAGAATTTGTTGCTTAATGTCTCAAAGTCTGTATTAATTATACACACTAACAGAGGGACAGTACTGAAAACGACTGGATCCGGTTGCGAAGCTGAACAGTTTTCATTGTGGAATTTAATTGTTCTTCCTCATAAAGTAGGTGAGAAGCTATGACAAAGAAATTTGGCCAGATGGCAGTTGATAACACAACATGTTGGGCTGCTTTTTCTGCCAGGGGAAAAGCAGTCCACAAAATCTCCCATGGGTTTGAGGATTTGGGATTTTTTTTTTTAAGCATGGGATAGAATTCATACTTGCTTTTGAGGTGACAACAAGGTCTACCAAGTACCTTGTGAGACTTCACAATAAGCTACAGGCAGTATTTGAACACCATATAGACCCTGTCCTGATCTTCTATCAGTTACTGAACTGCAAGAAAATATATTTTCCATACTCACATTAAGGAATCAGATTAATTACACACTCACACCTTTGTGAACATGCAAACCTGCAATACAGAAACCAGCTATTCTGTGGTGCTGAAAGGGAGGAAAATGCCATGGCAACTTTTCTGTGCTACTTAATCACATTTACTGAAATTTATTAGGTACTTTTTGAAGTAAAATGGCAGGAAATAATCTATAAAAAATAATGTACTTTTAAATACAAAGGCCTCGAATTTGAGTATAAAAAGGAATCAAAATCTCTAATTTAGTGGAACCAGTATGATTAAAAATAATTACATTTGTAAAGTGAACATTTGGAGAAAAAAAAATGATTAATGTGCTTAGTAATAGCATCCATCTAATTTGTATAATGAGCATTTTCATTTAAAACCATGTTTCCATTCAAAACATAAGGAGATTAAAAAGAAATAACTCAGAGTTGCGAGCATCATCTACCCATATTTACATCAGAATCCTGATTCTGAGTATGACATGGTTTTATGGCTCTGTTTGCTATTCAGTCTTTACAAAAAGCTAAGAACGACAACTCCTAATTAAATTTTTTAATTTATAAACTCACATACATGCCATGAAACATTAATTGTGGCAAATCAAAAGAAATACTAGACATTTAAATACTGATTGCTCGCCGTGTCAGCAAAACCACAGAAGTTAGCAATCTACATGGATATAAATTAATATTCATTAGAGCTCTATTAACTTTCCTTGATAACAACCTTGGAAAATGTTATTTTGCCTTTCCCTGTGTGGTTATAACTTCAGACTGTCGGTGTGTTTTTTGCTCCGTCCCAGACTGTCCCCTCTCCTTTTCTACAAAGGGCTTGGTCATTATATTAATTGTAATTAGTGGATGGTAGTGGATCATGAATCAAACTGTTTAGTTTGAGGAAGAGGAGGCTGAGGGGAGACCTCATCACTCTCTACAACTACTTGAAAGGACATTGTGGAGAGGTTGGTGCTGGTCTCTTCTCATGGGGAATTAATGACAGAACAAGAGGGAATGGCTTCAAGCTCCAACAGGGGAGGTTTAGGCTGGACATTAGGAAAGAGTTTTTCACAGCAAGAGTGGTCAGAGACTGGAATAGGCTGCCCAGGGAGGTGGTGGAGTCACCATCCCTGGATGTGTTCAAGAGTCATTTAGATGTGGTGTTGGGGGATATGGTGTAGGGGAGAACTTTGTAGAGTGGGGTAGATGGTTGGACTCGATGATCCCAAGGGTCTTTTCCAACCTGAATGATTCTATGATTCTATGAAACACTATAGCTCTTTGAGTTAGTCTCCTCACAGGTTTCAAACTATAGTTCTTTGAGTTAGTCTCCTCACAGGTTTCAAAAGGAGAAGTCATTAAAGAAGCAGAGATGTTATTGCTTAGACCATGCCTCAAAAAACCTGAGTGTGTGTGAGACCTGCTGTCTCAGAGTCCACCCCGCTCCTGGTGACTGATGCCATCTCCACCTCATGTGCCTGCACCCAAGTCCCATAATCTCAGCGCTCTGTGTCTCACACCAAAGATGAGTCCTGACTCTGCCTTGAAGGTGGATAGCAAACCTGCTCCTACAGAAGACACTTCACTGTCTTTGTTCATCTTTTAAATTAGCAGGTTTCCACTAGCTTTATAAATGACCCGAGAACACCGTACACGGCAAGGGAGCTGGGGGTGTTCAACCTGGAGAAGAGGAGGCTGAGGGGAGACCTTCTCGTGATCTCCAACTCCCTGAAAGGAGGGTGTAGCCAGGGGGGGTCGGTCTCTTCTCCCAAGTCCCAGGCGATGGGACAAGAGGAAACGGCCTCAAGTTGCACCAGGGGAGGTTCAGGATGGAGATTAGGAAAAATTTTGACACAGAAAGAGTTATTAAGCCTTGGAATGGGCTGCCCAGGGAAGGGGTTGAGGCACCATCCCTGGAGGTGTTCAAAAGATGGGTTGAAATGGTGCTGGGGGACATGGTTTAATGATGGGTTGTTGTTGGTTTTGGTTTTTTGTTGTTTTTTTATCAGAGTTAGGTTGATGGTTGGACTAGATGATCTTGAAGGTCCCTTGCAACCTAGATGATGCTATGATTCTAAGACAACTGCACTGAGATGGCATATGAAGGCTCACAGCACCTAGAAAGCCCTAAGGACCCCACAGGTGGTGAGGACAGACATCACCCAACACAGACCTTGCAGACGCTACGTGTCTCTAATCTAGCTCATTGCATTTCAGGTCAAGAAGGTCTCTTGCAACCTAGATGATTCTATGATTCTAAGGCACCTGCACCAAGATGGCATTTGAAGACTCACAGCACTTAGAAAGCCCTAAGGACTCTAATCTAGCTCATTGCATTTCAGGTCAAATTCAAGAGAAGTTCCACAGAAAAACCAAACCTCATTTATATTACTTTTCTGACGCAGCAGTTAATTGGAATAACTTCCTTCCCATGCACTCCCTATAGGTTTTTCAAGCAAAATAGGAATGGGGAGGAAAAGACACCGGTTCACATTCAATCCAAATTACTCTAAGTCACCAAAAATGAGAAATCTGTTCTCAATTCCCATTTTTCAAGGAGACTTCAACAGGAATCTTAAAAAAAAAAAAAAAAAAAAAAGAATGGTAATTCCCACAAACTTTCTCTAAGTATGTCACGTTCTGTTTTCTGAATGTTTAATAATACCTTCAAGCTTGCAGACTTATTAAAGGAGACAAGGACATGGAATTGCTCCTGCATCTCTAGCCTTGTCTATGCCAGAAAAGTTGAAGTGTTTTTTATGTTGGCTGACTGAGCTGGTTATAACCCTCTGTGCTCTGAAAGACTGAATGCATACACCGAGAGCCGCAAAAAACATAATCTGATAGTTTATGTGTTAGATGCCCAAGGTCAAGGGTGCAAATCCCTTCGTCTGAGTAGTGCATCAATGGAAAATTAATGGGGCCCTTAAATGTTAAGAGGAGCTTTCGTGGCGTTATTGCGCTCAGCGCCGGGGCACGGGGCTGAGGCGCTGCCGAGGGCAAAGCCCATGATCTAATGTGTCCTCCTGTCCTTAAAATTTATGAAAATGAATAAAGCTTGAACTTAAAACTTTCATTTCGGTCTATAAGTGCCCTCTCCGGTTTGAATCAATTTGGGCGAAAATATCGCTAAACTCATCTGAAATAAGAAGAGCTCAATTCCAGCCCTGCAGTATTTTAACCATATCTTCCTACGACAAACTTAAGAAATTTCTTGCACAAGTAAACGAGTTAAATCTTGTCCTTTAAAGAGTAGCCCTTTGCTGCTCAGGCTCCCTTCAGCAGGGACCTGCCCCAGCTGTATGAGACCCACGTTACCCCACGGAGCATTTTGGCAGATGAGCTGGGGTGCTCCTCACCACTGTCCTGCGAGTTGTCACAGCCTGCTGTCCCCCTGGCCACTTCCTGAGGGACCACAACGAGTGGCCATCCTTGCTATGAGGACATCATCTCTGGCGGAGGTGGGGTGAGCAGCATCTCCAGCCACCACCAGCCTGACCATTTCTATCACCCCCTTCATAGAATAACCCTTCAGGGAGCCCTCCTGCCCCATGTAGGGGACAACAATCAAATGGGCCCAAAACAAACAAACTTGAACATAAGAAGATCCACCTCAACATGAGGAGGAACTTGTTCACTTTGAGGGTGGCAGAGCCCTGGCAGAGGCTGCCCAGGGAGGTGGTGGAGTCTCCTTCTCTGGAGACATTCCAACCCCACGTGGCCGTGTTCCTGTGCAACCTGCTCTGGGTGGCCCTGCTTTGGCAGGGGGTTGGAGGAGATGATCTCCAGAGGTCCCTTCCAACCCCATGTCATTCTGTGATTCTGTAATCTGCTGCAGCTGAGGTGGAAGAATTTCTTCCACCAGCTCTGCTGTTGCAGAGACCATATCCTTCACGTACACCACAAGACAAACAGGGGTGTTTATTGCTGCAGTATCCACTGAAGTGTCTTCTCCTTTTATACCCACTTTCCTTTCACAAGAAGAGAGTAAAAAAACCGAACCCCTCCCAGATCTTAGCTTCTGCTGCTGTTTTACAAGTATAGTTCCCTTTAAGAAAAAAAAAGGTCAGCCAGGATAGAAAAGTAGCCTGTCACTTCTAAGGTAAGACGAGGAAGAATCTGTCATGGCCATTATTCAGCTAATCAGGGCTAACGTCAGTGACCTCATTCTGTCAAAAAACGTGTACAACAATGACCTCTGCCTTTATCAGGAGCAATGGGATACGACACACCAGCCATGATTTCTGTGGAGATAAGAAAGCATCCTCTCCCCAGCCCCCTGAAGAGTGATGCTCGCCCCTAGCTTTTCCTAATGTCCCCCATTTCTCACGTGGGACATATTTTGATTCTGATATTAACATTTTATCTGAATATCCTTGTAATAATTTGCAGGCATACCTCATTAAGGAACTGTTGATGGTGGGATATGGTTTTAATTTGGAGAGGACAGATGGCCAGCGTGGTTTGACTGGGGAACCTGCCCACACGGTTGTTGAACCACCCAAATGTACAAACCCCTCAGATAATTGGTAGTGGCTTCAAGCTTTATTATTCCAGTTCAGAGTCCATGACCTGCATTTCCCAACCCATTAATAAATTTCAAGCCATTTTAATAAATTTGCAAGGAAAGTTGCAATTTTACAGACTTATGCTCTGCCGAAAGCCAGGCTGAAGATCAATACCAAATAATCTCTGCATCCACCCCCCTAATTCCTGACCGAGCACTGGCAGTTGCTTTAGAGAGATGTCACAGGAAGAGATGGATCATTCACCCCAACCAGAAGTTAGTTGTTTCTTCCCCGTTAAACATTTCCACTTTATTTATGGACTTGTTTTGGCCAGCTTCATTTTCCAGCCAATTATTTCCACAATGCCTTTTTTTTTTCCTAGAGATTTTCTAGTATCAAAAAATCCCCCTTAGCTCTAAAGTCTTTTTTTGTGATTCCTGAGTGGCAAAGATGTCATGTGAAACCAGTGAAGCCCAGAATGTAGGAAAATGAACCCCAAATTGCCTTTTTTTTTAATATATATATCTTTAGTGGACAGGAAAAGAACTGGAAGATTGAAAAACCGTAGGCATGTGCTAAGAATCCCTTCACAGGTTTTACATTGAATTCCTTAATGCCATTCTCATTAAAAAGTTTTTTCCTGCCAAATACTCCTTGCTTCTGCCTTCAAACTGTCTGCATTAATTATGAGTAACTCTCCTGCAAGGTATTTACGTGCTGCCTTGTCACTGCCACAGACAGCTATTTTATAAAGCGCGAAAGAGGGAAAAATTGGGGAGTGAATTCACCCAGTGGGCCCCTCAGGAAAGGCTGGACAGCTTCTTCCAGCCCATAGGAACATGTAGACTAATCACTCCAAACAGGTTCCTGTGATCATTTCCTCTCCCAGAGGAGAGCCACCAAGCTGGTGAGGGGCCTGGAGAACAAATCCTACAAGGAGAGGCTGAGGGAACTGGGCATGTTGAGTTTGGAGAAGAGGAGGCTGAGGAAAGACCTCAATGCCCTCTACAACTACCTGTGCGGATGGTGTAGAGAGGCAGGTGTTGGCCTCTTCTCCCAAAGGACGAACGACAAGACCAGAGGAAATGGTCTGAAGTTGGGGCAGGGGAGATTTAGATTAGATATTAGAAAGAATTACTTTACTGAGAGGGGGGTCAGGCCCTGGAACAGCCTGCCCAGGGAGGGGGTGGGGCCACCATCCCTGGAGGGATTTAAGAAACGTATAGACATGGCTCTTCAGGGCATGCTCTAGTGCCCAAGGTTATTGGTTTATGGTGAGGTGTTGAGTGTGGGGTTTAGTTGGTGGGTGCGGTGTTTTTGGTGGGCGTTTGGTGTGGTGTGGTGTGTTTTTTGGGTTTTTTTTGGTTGTTTTTTTTTTTTTTTGTGGTTGGACTCGACGATCTCAGAGGTCCCTTCCAACCACTAAGATTCTGTGATTCTGTGATTTTGTTGCTGACTCACCATTTACTGATGCTTTAGGGTAACTATCAGTAAAGCCACTTGCACCTTGTTCAGTAACAGAGAGATGGGAGATGAATGAGGTGAATGTCAGCGTTTTGAGGAAACCCACAGACACCCTGACATTAGGTATAACCCCACTATTTTTGCTGACTCCCCATTTACTGATGCTTTTGGGTAACTATCAGTAAAGCCACTTGCACCTTGTTCAGTAACAGAGAGATGGGAGATGAATGAGGTGAATGTCAGCGTTTTGAGGAAACCCACAGACACCCTGACATTAGGTATAACCCCACTAAAGCTCACTGCTAAGTACACTCATGCTTCTTCCCAATTCTAACGATCCATTTCAGCCTGAAACCCAAAGCTCTCTGAAGTGGGAGAGACAAGGTCACACTGAGCTGGACGTGAGCAAGCAAGGAAGAGCTCAGCTCCCTCTACTTTGAACCACAACCTTGTTTGAACCAACAGTGTAAAGAGCAGTGTAAATCCTGGGACTTCACACCCACTTCCACACCTGCAGCCCCCCGGGCACCCAGACACGCACCTCCCTGATGCCCTTTTGCTTTCTCCTACCTCTCTTGTCCCTCCAGCATCCGCCATCCTAACTCCCAACATCCCAACAAAGGCAGGTGGCAGGCACCTCCTTTTGTTTCTACTTTTAAGAGACCTTATAAGACAACAAAAGTTCACAAAATGCATCTAGTGATCAGTTCAGGACTTGACTGTCCCAGAAAAGCCCACCCAGGGAGGACAAATTGAAATGAAAGATGCAGGTTCAATCTTACCTGCTTACACTCTGGTTGTACCTTATATTAAATGTCTACTAGACAAGCTACACAGAGTTAAGGAAAACCACATACAAACTGGGAAAAAACAGAGCCACTACTGATGCCAAAATCACTTTCTTTCACACCAATTATAACACCCCGTGCCAATGTGCAGTAACAACAGGTTGAAAATTACGTTTAAACGCTGAGCGGGAAACGAGGATGTATATTTTACAAGGCTAGAGGTTAAAAAAAAAATAAAAAGAATGGTGAATACACAGGCTGTGTGTGTTGCTGGCAGAATTTGTTTCAAGTAGTAGATTAGAGAGGTGAGAGGTGTATTTATGGTAACCACAGTGGCTCCTGGTGACCTGGCCCCTCATTGCCTTCTACAACTCCCTGACAGGAGGTTGGAGAGAGGTGAGGGTTGGCCTCTTCTCCCAAGGGAATCATGCCAGGAGCAGAGGAAATGGTCTGAAGTTGGGGCAGGGGAGGTTTAGATGAGATGTGAGGAAGAATGACTTTGCTGAGAGGGTGGTCAGGCCCTGGAAGGGCCTGCCCAGGGAGGTGGTGGAGTCACCATCCCTGGAGGGATTGAAGAACCGTGTAGAGGTGGCACTTCAGGGCGTGCTCTAGTGGCCAAGATCGTTGGTTTTTGTCTGTCTGTGGGTGGGTGTGGTGTGTGTTGGTTTGGGTTGTGTGGTTTTTTTGGGTTTTGGGTTGGTTTTTTTTTTGGTTGGACTCAATGATCTCAAAGGTCCCTTCCAACCATGAATATTCTGTGATTCTGTGGAAACCTGTGAGTCAATTGAACTTGGCAGTGCTTCCTTGGCTGCTGCACCACGGGAGCAGCTTCAGTGTAGCTTCTGGAAATTTGGCTTGGTCAAGCAGAGAGAGGAAGCACCAGGGTTGCAGAGAGGGAAGGTCAGACCCTGCTGCCCGTGCACAGGCTGGCACCGTGCAGCGGGAGCTCCCCAGTTTGGGCAAAAACGAGACCCACCTGGAGCAGGGCAGCAGCAGAGCTACATCCTACATAAAGAGGTTTTCAAACCTCAGGGCTCATCAAGATCCTCAAGTTCATCCTCAACCTCAAGATCATCAAGTCCCAACCCCCCTGCCCTGGGCAGGGACACCTCCCACCAGACCAGGTTGCTCCAAGCCCCATCCAGCCTGGCCTTGAACCCCTCCAGGGATGGGGCAGCCACAGCTTCTCTGGGCAACCTGTTCCAGTGTCTCACCACCCTCACAGCAAAGAATTTATTTCTGTTACCTAATCTAAATCTCCCCTCTTCCAATTTAAAACCGTTACCACCAGCTTTGGGATACGCTCTGTTGAGGATGCAGGTACGTGGGGCAGACACGGTCCTTCTCCGTGGAGAAAGCAAGGGAAAGATGGAGAGCTTGGATGGGGGCACAGAAAACAAGCCAGCTGGAGGCTGAAAGCACAAGCACATTTGTACAATGTGCATTTCTACGTCTGGTATTAATTTTACTGCCACATATTAAAATTGAGTACGTTTGGAATACCAGCTATGTACCACCACAAGCTATGTGGAGTAAATTCTGAAGAAATGAATTAAAAATGCAGTTAATTTTTCCACGGGCTAGAGCGAGATTTTACTTGCTAGACAGATTCCCAAGGAGACTCGTTTGAGAGAACTAATGGAACATTAATGCCTGCAAAAGATTTTTAAGAGTGGTACTTTAGGAACTATTTGGCTTTGATGAAAGGTTTGACTGCCTGATAACCCCAGAGCCTGCAGTTATAGTACAATATTTATAAATGGGAGAGACATTTACAGCCTCATAAAAGCTTCTGTTTATTGTTATCAAATTGCAGTGTTGCACTGAAACATTAATATGTAGCTTAACCTGTTTCTTGTAGGGTTGTTATGTGAACAGATTAAGGAGCTGAGCAGGCATAATGGGCAGAAGATCCCCAGGGATAACACGTGACAAGGAAAGGAGACAGCCCCAGCCTTGCTCCAGACCTGCAGCCCACTTTTGGCTCCTCAGATACACGCTCAAGAGTGTAGAGAGGTTCCCATGGACATCTTCTTGCTTAGCAGATCATAAAATGGTTTGGGTTGGAAGAGACCTTAAAGATCATTGAGTTCCAACCCCCCTGCCCTGGGCAGGGACACCTCCCACCAGACCAGGTTGCTCCAAGCCCCATCCAGCCTGGCCTTGAACCCCTCCAGGGATGGGGCAGCCACAGCTTCTCTGGGCAACCTGTTCCAGGATCTCACCACCCTCACAGCAAAGAATTTATTTCTGCTACCTAATCTAAATCTCCTCTCTTCCAATTTAAAACCATTACCCCTCATCCTATTGCTCCACTCCTTCATAAAGAGTCCCTCCCCATCTGTCCTGTAGGCCCCCTTCAGGTACTGGAAGGCCGCTACAAGGTCTCCCTGAACAACCCCAGCTCTCTCAGCCTGTCCTCATAGCAGAGGTGCTCCAGCCCTCTGAGCATCTTCATGGCCCTCCTCCGGACTTGCTCTAACAGGTCCATGTCCTTCCTGTGTTGAGAACTCCAGAGCTGGACACAGTGCTCCAGGTGGGGTCTCACCAGAGTGGAGTAGAGGGGCAGAATCACCTCCCTCGACCTGCTGGCCATCCTGCAACCTAGGATGCAGTTGGCTTTCTGAGGTGCAAGTAGACATGGTCGGCTCATGTTGAACTTTTCATCCACCAACACCCTCAAGTCCTTCTCTGGCTGCTCTCAATCCATCCTCCCTCCACCCAGCCTGTACTGATAGCAACAGTTGCCCCGACCCAGGTGCAGGACCTCTGATACCAACAGTTGCCCCGACCCAGGTGCAGGACCTTACATTTAGCCTTGTTGAACTTCATGAGATTCACAAAGACCCACTTCTGAAGCCTGTAGAGGTCCCTCTGGCCATCCATCCATCTCTCCCTTGACCCCAGCACTGACCTGGTCTGCCACCCTGCTCTGCTCCTGCTCCACCTTCCAGTATGTACAACTATAGGAACGGAATAAACCTACCAGAAAGTACATCTTATCTGACTGGGTAGACTCATATTTGGATCCTGAAATGGGCAGGGTTTGGTGTGGCAGCTGGGCTACAAGCTGTCCTCCATGTCTTTGAAAATTTCCAAAGCTTGGGCAAGTTTTGGCTGGGAACACAGTGCCCTGGAAATGCAGCAGCCAACACAGCAGGATAATGGAAGAAGGATATGGCTGGGAAAACTGTCGTTCCCCCTGTTCCACCTGATTAAGTAGCACATTTGACACAGCCTCTGCCACTGCTGTTGAATCAGAAATAGCATGATACTTTGGTTTCCTCTCTGATGGATGTATACCCACGGCAGGCTCTGAACAGATGTATTTCAATTTAAAGCATTAGGAGTTTGTAAAGGGATGCAGAACTGACATGGATGCTTTTACTGTCACATCAGCTCAGCATATAACCTCCCCCCTTCAAGGAAAGTCTTAAGCAAATAGACTTTGCAATATGATGTGATGGTTAATGAACGTGGCTAAAATTGGCAGAAACACACTACAGTGGTTGCTTCTTCCTCTGAGATCCCCAGGGTGGCTCAAGGAAGTTGTAGTTCTTTGCCCTGCTCGTAGACCAAGCTCCTAGTATGAGCTACAGCATCCCTAAAGCCCGAGGGCTACGTTGGTGACAGGCTGTGCTGTACAGTTTGGTTACACATCTTTTAGCATAGTGCCTCTTTGGAAATACCAATAATTCAGGAGATTCTGTCCAGGTGAGACAAAAAAGGATGGAAATACAGATTACCAGCAAAAAGCACACCCTGACCTCTTACCGAATTAGCTTGGAATGAAACTCTATAGATACCTACAATTCCAAACACTGAAAGGGATCTGAAACGGACTTTTCAGCTTTTCCACTGGAAATGAAACCCCTTAAACAATCTATCAGGAATCGTATTTTCTGCTGAAATATCTGTTGGATATCAATTTCCTGGCCAGCTCTATGAGTTCCTAAGAAACCAGTCGTCCTAAATCCCGTAACTATTTTGGAAAGCCTCATTTTGTGGGTTTTTTTTTTTTCTACCCACCGAGAAAGAAAATCTGGTGTTCTATATTTCAACCACCTTTTTTTGCTCCAACCTGTTAGGCAAAACATCAGTGAGACACTCAGTTGAACTATTCACTTTTCTTTATGGAAGGACAGAGGTTGTAGGAACACCATACCTACGTATGAATATATTAGAGTGTGGGTTAAACCTAGCTAAAACAAAAGGGCTTCATCACTGGTCTTCATTTACAGTGGAGAAGACAGCAATCCTCAAGTCATGTCCATGCACAAACACAATTGGACCTGAACAGCAATCTACAGGAGCCTTCTCCACTGCCACACACCACTGGGTCCCACCTTAGGTCTAGATGATCACAAGGAGTTCTCATATTTGTAGGACAACAGGCAATAAGGTCAGAAGAAACTTCTAGTGATTGTCTATCCACCTTCTTTCCATCCATCTTACATTCCTCCTTAACTATGAAATGTTTATGTCTCATCCTTGTCTTCATTTAAGGCTTAATATATTTTCTTCCCTTCCTTAGGAATCTACAGACTTAATATGAGCCATTCAAAAAACCAAAAAAGAGTCTTTTGGCAATGGTAATGCAGACACATAAATCTTAACTGCTTTTTCAATTCATCCTTTTAGACTTGCTCCCTGCTGAAACCAGCATGAGAGCTGCAAATTTAAAATTGGTCCTTAATTTGAAGACCTTTGAGTTTTGATACTCCAGACTTGCATTTTCAAACTTTGTGACATTTATACCAAGGTTATTTGAATTTATTTTTCATTATCAGTAAAAGAGCCTTCAATATATTATGTCATGATTAATTTTAACACAAGTCCCAGAAACAAAAGAACAGCGAGGAGAATGCTTTTAACTCTTAAGTTTCAGTACTAAGCAGCTTTTTGTAAGGGAAACATCCTACCTTTTCTATAGCTTGCTTGAGAATTTTAGGAAGATGGACGTGAAGCTCTTAATGTCCTCATCTGTTTGAAAACTTCTCTGATCATCTCAAACACCAAAAGGCCAGGTTCTGATTAGTTTCTTTCCTAGTTAGAAAAACATAAAGCAAAGGTTTTACTCATGTCACACAGAATCACAGAATCACAGAATCTTCTAGGTTGGAAGGGACCTTAAAGATCATCTTGTCCAACCGTCAACCCAACTGACAAAAATAGACACCCACACAACAAACAAGGAGCATCATCACTAAACCA
>NW_015090847.1:1248791-1252381 GCF_001431845.1 Calidris pugnax
GCCGAGTACAGAGGCACGATGACTTCCCTACTCCTGCTGGCCACGCTATTCTTGATACGAGCCAGGATGCCATTGGCCTTCTTCGCCACCTGGCCACACTGCTGGCTCATGTTCAGCCAACAGTCGACCAACACCCCCAGGTCCTTTTCTGCCAGGCAGCTCCAGCCACTCTGCCCCCAGCCTGGAGCGCTGCATGGGGTTGGTGTGACCCAAGGCCAGGACCTGGCACTTGGCCTTGTTGAACCTCATCCCGTTGGTCTCGGCCCATCGATCCAGCCTGTCCAGATCCCTCTGCAGAGCCTCTCTACCCTCCAGCAGATCAACACTCCCACCCAGCTTGGTGTCGTCTGCGAACTGACTGAGGGTGCACTCGATCCCCTCGTCCAGATCATTGATAAAGATGTTAAAGAGAAGTGGCCCCAGTACTGAGCCCTGTGGGACACCACTCGTGACTGGACACCAGCTGGATTTAACTCCATTCACCACCACTCTGGGTCCATCCCTCCAGCCAGTTTTTAACCCAGCAGAGGGTATGAACCACGCCTGGGCCTCGGAGACAAAGAACAGAGATGAAAATACGATGGGACTGTAATAGGCCTCACCCCACAAATTCCTCTAGTAGAAGCTGGCAAACAATTCCTGCAATTCACAGCTGCCAGCCCCAAACATAATTAATGTGCAATCACAGCCAGACGACGATCTTAAGGGAGAATGGGGCCTACTTAGCTCACTTACCCATAGTAAAAAGGACTTTATTTTTAGGGATCGCTGCTAATGGCAGGCAGTTTCTTGGGGGCCATCAGGACTTAAAGCAGATGTGGGAGCAGATGGCAGGACAATAATGCTTTTTTGGATGATTGACTAATACCTTTTGCCAAATGCCAATGGCAATAAAGATATTTTGCCCATCTTAGATCAAGCGACAAGGAATTTTCATCTCAAGAGGTGACAGGATTTGAATTTTGCTTTTCTTTGTGTGTTTGTAAGCAGCAAGAAGTACCCATGAACCGTATACTCAACAATGCTTTTTGCCTTCTTTCCCTCCATCTAAGAAATGGTAGGTTTTTTATACATTTTGAAAAGGCAATACAAATATTGAATCAGTTTGGTCATGTCTCGACTCTGTTAGAAAGCAGGATGACATATATACCAAAGCAAGGGAGTAAAACCTGTCCAGCAGAAGGGAAAATTTATGGTTGCAATTTTGCAGAGGGGTCCCTGCGATGCAGTAAACTGCAAGAATGAAGCATGAAGAGTTTATTAAAGCCATAAGAATCCTGAGATGAGATTACAGCCTTTCTACTCTGCCACGCTTCAGATTTGATAACGCACGTCCCCCCCCCACCCCCTCTCCCTGCCAGCTCTCCTGAAAAGGCGGAGAGAGGAAAAAAATCCACAGCAGATTGATTTTGATTTCACATGTATCATTCTCATTAATTTTCAAGGCATCAGCTCACACAGATCAAAGTGGCAGAAGACGCTGACATCAGCTTTCATATCTGAGAGCTTATCACTCCCCGATGATAAAATTGCAGGATTATCAAGGAGTGCATCTGCAAGTCTATAGCTACTGTAAAAAGCATTGTGACATATAAATGCACAATGTGACACCATTACTGTATCATCTTTACTGGAACACTTAGCAAAACATTTTCAGTGTCACCAAATGATAGTCATGCCTTTGATTTTATTTCTCGGTTTTGTAGCCTTGAAAATTTTAATTTGGGGATTTTTTATTATTTTTTTCTTCTCCTTTGTCCTGGATGCCCCCCAGCTCTGACCATCTGCAATGGAAAATGTGCCATGAAAGATCTAGACCAGCGTGGCCAAGGACTCCTTTACCTTTGTCAGGCCTGCTGGTGGAGTGTCACTGTGACAGCAAATGATCCCTTAAAACCACCATTATTTTATCATTCCAGGGTTTTTTGGTGTTTGCGTCCCCCCCCCACCCCCTCTCCCTGCCAGCTCTCCTGAAAAGGCGGAGAGAGGAAAAAAATCCACAGCAGATTGATTTTGATTTCACATGTATCATTCTCATTAATTTTCAAGGCATCAGCTCACACAGATCAAAGTGGCAGAAGACGCTGACATCAGCTTTCATATCTGAGAGCTTATCACTCCCCGATGATAAAATTGCAGGATTATCAAGGAGTGCATCTGCAAGTCTATAGCTACTGTAAAAAGCATTGTGACATATAAATGCACAATGTGACACCATTACTGTATCATCTTTACTGGAACACTTAGCAAAACATTTTCAGTGTCACCAAATGATAGTCATGCCTTTGATTTTATTTCTCGGTTTTGTAGCCTTGAAAATTTTAATTTGGGGATTTTTTATTATTTTTTTCTTCTCCTTTGTCCTGGATGCCCCCCAGCTTTGACCATCTGCAATGGAAAATGTGCCATGAAAGATCTAGACCAGCGTGGCCAAGGACTCCTTTACCTTTGTCAGGCCTGCTGGTGGAGTGTCACTGTGACAGCAAATGATCCCTTAAAACCACCATTATTTTATCATTCCAGGGTTTTTTGGTGTTTGTTTTTTTTTTTTTTTTACACTTGCTCTGCTCCCATGCAGAACCTGAGGGGTAAAAGACATGTCCTTCCCTGGACCTCAAACAACTTCTCACCATTCTGGGAGTCATACAGGAGGGCAGGTTCTTCCTTTCTTGAAAATTGCAATACTGTAAAAATGTACCTTGCTCCATGTCAAAATGGGTTTATGGATTATAAAGATTGTAAAAGTGAGGGTAGAAATTACAGTTGTAGCACAGCTGGGTCGAAAAGAGTTCCTAGTACTGCTCAGGATGCAGATCACCCACCTCATAGTGACAAACTAAAGGCATCTGATTAGGTTTATCCGAGACAAAGGTGTGATTCCCAAAGGCAAGAGGTTTGCAGTAGAAGGAAAGTGGAATTAAGATGTCACGTCCTCAGGGACAGGGCAAACTTCACCTACAAATGAAGGCCATATGCCACTCCAAATAACACAGTGTAGGATAAATTACAGACCAGAAGCAACAGAATCATAATCACCACCACAATAGTTCATTCTGATATTAAAATGACTTGTTACTTTGTTGGTAAGTCTGACCAAGCTCACTGTACAGAAGCTACTTTTGGTTTTGACCGTAGTGTGTCTGTGAAGGCTTCAAGCTGACTGGAGGCTGCAGAACACACTCAAAGAGTGCAAACATCCAAAAAGTGCACGCATCCTGATGCCCTGGTTGTGAGCCCTGACTGAAGTCCATAGCTGTTGGCTGTGCTGCCTAAACTTGCTTTGAACTAGCCCGTTCACCGTGTCTACCCCAGGTATCCTAAGGAATCATTTAGATCACAGAATGATATGGGGTTGCAAGGGACCTCTGGAGATCATCCAGTCCAACCCCCTGCCAAAGCAGGGCCACCCAGAGCAGGTCCCACAGGAACGTGTCCAGGTGGGTTTGGAATGATTCACCGTGTCTACCCCAGGTACCATAAGGAATCATTTAGATTGAATCAATTAGATGGAAGGGACCTCTGGAGATCATCTAGTCCAACCCCCTGACAAAGCAGGGCCACCCAGAGCAGGTTGCACAGGAACGTGTCCA
>NW_015090847.1:1252803-1271930 GCF_001431845.1 Calidris pugnax
AATATGCCAAAAGCATTGTCAACCAACCAAAAAATGCCCAACAAACAACAAAACCCAAACAGCAGTAAGCGTTATGCCAGAATAACCTGAACAAGAATTGCTTAAAACGCCTTTTTGGAAAGTCCATTGACCACCTCCTTCATCTTTGGTGTGAGATCACAGTCACTGAAATACCAAATAATGCATATTTCTCTTCTTTAAATGTAAAGAACCAGCCTGTGATATAAGACCAACACAATGACTATTTAAAAACATTCTAGACAGAACTCAGACTGAAGACATAATGAAGAAATACCACCCAGCAGAAGTAATACTACATCCTGTCAGTACTTGTAACAGTCCAAAAGCAATTTATCCACTAGAATTGGGAGGAAAATATTTCAGTTCAGTAGGATCTTCTAACATTTTGAAATGCATTTGTATTGTAAAACAGCACAAGAGTTAAGTTTTCTTGTGAAACTTAAAAATCGGGAAATACCAAAAGGCTGTGTTTTGATAACGCTGAATATTTTTCTTTAAACAGAGAAGAGGATGTTTTAAATCAACACTGAAGCTGTATGAAAGAAACTAAAGAGCATTTTATCGTAAAATTAATGTTATAGTACAAAAGCCTCAATGGAATTAAATGAAATAGCATTAAAATTAAATGTTTTAACTCACTGAGAGAAGCAATTCAGCACTGCTTAAATGACGTGAGCAAGCTATTTGATTCCACCCCTTCTCGTGGAAAATGGCATCAAAATGTAAATGTGCCCATGAAATTTCTGCTTTGCTGAAACTGCACTATTCCTGTAGAAAAACCTTGGTTCGCCACGTTTTAATTTGATTCTATTTCTACATCCAGAAATGGAGTCTGCTGCAAAAAAAAAGAGCCTCCACTACCTTTTTTATGGGTAAGAAAACTGGCTATTACACTCAAAGCCCCCTTTTTTTGCAACTCTTATCTGAGCAGTGGAAGCCAGTAGATGGTGAGGTCTTTTGAAAATGGGGTCGTTTTAGTTCAAAGAATGTTTGCCAAGAAATCTTCAGATCATGTCTGGGAAATTTCTCTGTTTAGCTGAATTTTGAGAGCTACAGAATGTTTGGTGGGACCAGACGCAACCCTGATGTGTTGATGGGGATTTGGTAGCAAATCCCAGCAAATATCACTAAAAGTCCAAATCAGATTGTTTCCTTTCCAAATCCAAAATACATGATTAAGCACAACACAGCCTACCATAATGCTCTTTTACAACCTTCTACTTCCTTTCCCAACTTGTCAGCTCGGGTGAGGCTTCTTACAGCTGCCCAGTGACACTCCATCCATAAATCCAAGTATCTCACTGAAGTTCTCAGGCTGCTTTTTCCTGCAGATCTTCTGGCCATTTTGGCACACAAAGCGAGAGGGTCCTCTCATTTGGCAAAAGTATTTTTTTGTCAGCTAGGGCAGGTGAGGAGCTGCTAAGCTGAATGAAGAGAAAAGCTGCCACTGAAGACATCAGGACAAGAGGAAATGGGCACAAACTTGAATAGAAGAAGTTCCACCTAAACGTGAGGAGGAAATTCTTTGGGGTGAGGGTGGCAGAGCCCTGGAACAGGCCAGCCATGGAGGTGGTGGAGTCTCCTCCTCTGGAGACATCCCAAACCCACCTGGACACGTTCCTGTGGGACCTGCTCTGGGTGGCCCTGCTCTGGCAGGGGGTTGGACTAGATGATCTCCAGAGGTCCCTTCCAACCCCATATCATTCTGTGATTCTTTGAATTTTAAAACGTACATCGTCCCAAGTCTCTTCTACCCAACAAAAGGTTATTATTTAACCAGCAAAATGGTGTGTGATTAAAAGGAGTGCACATTTTAATACTTTCAGTAGTGAACCTGGTGAGTTATTGCCCGTATTAGGACACATATTCATATTTTTAGCCAAGGAACCGAGTGAAGATCTTTGGCACCTACATGGTGTTCTACATTTGCATACACCCTACACGCAGTAGATGGCAAACAGCATGGCTCAACTTACAGAAGGAAATAAAAGAGACAGAAGAGAGGGGATGCTGCAGTTCATGGTGCTACCAGCCACCAGCTTCAGAAGAGCAACAGGCAGACAAACAGAATGACCAAATCACTATTTTCAGATATTTTCGTACACTGAATTTTCACTCACAAATCCTCTCTGCAAGTGTAGGGTGCTGCACCTGGGAAGACGAATGACAAAGAGAAGCCCTTTCCAAGAAAAGGGACTAACCTTAGCAATAAGAAATAAACAGAAAGACCAGCTGGCTGATTAATGGGAATAATAGCTCGGGTTTTGATTAAAAATAAGAATATGCCAAAAGCATTGTCAACCAACCAAAAAATGCCCAACAAACAACAAAACCCAAACAGCAGTGTTATGCCGGAATAACCCGAACAAGAATTGCTTAAAACGCCTTTTTGGAAAGTCCATTGACCACCTCCTTCATCTTTGGTGTGAGATCACAGTCACTGAAATACCAAATAATGCATATTTCTCTTCTTTAAATGTAAAGAACCAGCCTGTGATATAAGACCAACACAATGACTATTTAAAAACATTCTAGACAGAACTCAGACTGAAGACATAATGAAGAAATACCACCCAGCAGAAGTAATACTACATCCTGTCAGTACTTGTAACAGTCCAAAAGCAATTTATCCACTAGAATTGGGAGGAAAATATTTCAGTTCAGTAGGATCTTCTAACATTTTGAAATGCATTTGTATTGTAAAACAGCACAAGAGTTAAGTTTTCTTGTGAAACTTAAAAATCGGGAAATACCAAAAGGCTGTGTTTTGATAACGCTGAATATTTTTCTTTAAACAGAGAAGAGGATGTTTTAAATCAACACTGAAGCTGTATGAAAGAAACTAAAGAGCATTTTATCGTAAAATTAATGTTATAGTACAAAAGCCTCAATGGAATTAAATGAAATAGCATTAAAATTAAATGTTTTAACTCACTGAGAGAAGCAATTCAGCACTGCTTAAATGACGTGAGCAAGCTATTTGATTCCACCCCTTCTCGTGGAAAATGGCATCAAAATGTAAATGTGCCCATGAAATTTCTGCTTTGCTGAAACTGCACTATTCCTGTAGAAAAACCTTGGTTCGCCACGTTTTAATTTGATTCTATTTCTACAGACAGAAATGGAGTCTGCTGCAAAAAAAAAGAGCCTCCACTACCTTTTTTATGGGTAAGAAAACTGGCTATTACACTCAAAGCCCCCTTTTTTTGCAACTCTTATCTGAGCAGTGGAAGCCAGTAGATGGTGAGGTCTTTTGAAAATGGGGTCGTTTTAGTTCAAAGAATATTTGCCAAGAAATCTTCAGATCATGTCTGGGAAATTTCTCTGTTTAGCTGAATTTTGAGAGCTACAGAATGTTTGGTGGGACCAGACGCAACCCTGATGTGTTGATGGGGATTTGGTAGCAAATCCTAGCAAATATCACTAAAAGTCCATATCAGATTGTTTCCTTTCCAAATCCAAAATACATGATTAAGCACAACACAGCCTACCATAATGCTCTTTTACAACCTTCTACTTCCTTTCCCAACTTGTCAGCTCGGGTGAGGCTTCTTACAGCTGCCCAGTGACACTCCATCCATAAATCCAAGTATCTCACTGAAGTTCTCAGGCTGCTTTTTCCTGCAGATCTTCTGGCCATTTTGGCACACAAAGTGAGAGGGTCCTCTCATATGGCAAAAGTATTTCTTTGTCAACTAGGGCAGGTGAGGAGCTGCTAAGCTGAATGAAGAGAAAAGCTGCCACTGAAGACATCAGGACAAGAGGAAATGGGCACAAACTTGAATAGAAGAAGTTCCACCTAAACGTGAGGAGGAAATTCTTTGGGGTGAGGGTGGCAGAGCCCTGGAACAGGCCAGCCATGGAGGTGGTGGAGTCTCCTCCTCTGGAGACATCCCAAACCCACCTGGACACGTTCCTGTGGGACCTGCTCTGGGTGGCCCTGCTCTGGCAGGGGGTTGGACTAGATGATCTCCAGAGGTCCCTTCCAACCCCATATCATTCTGTGATTCTTTGAATTTTAAAACGTACATCGTCCCAAGTCTCTTCTACCCAACAAAAGGTTATTATTTAACCAGCAAAATGGTGTGTGATTAAAAGGAGTGCACATTTTAATACTTTCAGTAGTGAACCTGCTGAGTTATTGCCCGTATTAGGACACATATTCATATTTTTAGCCAAGGAACCGAGTGAAGATCTTTGGCACCTACATGGTGTTCTACATTTGCATACACCCTACACGCAGTAGATGGCAAACAGCATGGCTCAACTTACAGAAGGAAATAAAAGAGACAGAAGAGAGGGGATGCTGCAGTTCATGGTGCTACCAGCCACCAGCTTCAGAAGAGCAACAGGCAGACAAACAGAATGACCAAATCACTATTTTCAGATATTTTCGTACACTGAATTTTCACTCACAAAAGTGGTACCTTTTAAAAGACACTAATAACATTTGAATTTTCAGTTCTTGTAGAGTTTGCTGCTGTGTTAAGAGTAGAAAAGGCTCGTTCTGACAGTCCTCAAAGTGACTGCAAACCACAGATTTCAAACCCCACGTTGCACTTTTTGTGCCTTATGGGTAACTCATTCCTATTCCTGCTGTCAGCTTCTCCTGTTGGGTTTAATTTTACAAGATCTTTCAGGTTAAAAATTGGATAATGAATGAAGAACCTTCCTATTCTTTACCCTGTGTGAGATTTTTCAATATAAGATATTTGGTGACCTTAATTACTCTTGACAGGAGTTGTTACGCATATCTATTGAGATAATTCAGTCGCATTGTTTCAGGTGCTCTTCATCCCACTCCTTGTAATTATTTCTGAACTCATAAATCTCTTGGAAACCTGACTTTTGTTTGCATTTAATTGTCTGTTTGAAAGCCATCCACGCTTTGCAAACTGAGGAAGAAAACACTGTTAAATGTGTATTTCATCCTCTTCTGGAGCAACCAAATGGAGTCTACCTGAGATGAGGTGACTCCTTGAGAGGCACATACACATGGACATCTTAACCAGCCAGACCATACTCCAGACACAAACATAGCCAGCACATCTTTATTTTTTCCAATCTGAATGTATTACTTCATGATATCTGACTCCCCCACAGATCCCAGAAGATCCTGCCAGTAAAAGGCACCTTCAAAGCCCAAGTAGTGGGACTAACAACGAACCCATGTTCCACAAGAGATGGGCTATCACGTGGCCACTGATGAGGACTTTCTTTGGACATACAGAGTACAAAGAGGAAAGGATTACCCTCACGTGGGCTGACACCAGCCATTGCAGCAAACAGGCCAGTGCAGACCTGTCCCACCTCCCCTTTTAATTTAATTTGGGCACTTACAGCCTCCGGGGTGTCACAGCTCTGATGGAGGATAAAGCAGTATGTGGAATTTCTTGTAGAGAGCAAGCCAGGAGAAGACAGTACACCTCCAGAGCTGGCTGACAGCACACAGAAGAGCTCCCTGTACAAAATCTCAGAAGTTCCTTATCCAGGCAAACGCGCTATATATCTTGTACAAATTTATAAGCATATACTTTAGGTCTACAGCGTTTCACACAGCAAAGTGATATGTGCCCTCATTCACTCCAGTCTGATAGTCAACCAGAGAGGGGATTCTGCCACTTTACTCTGCTCTGGTGAGACCTCACCTGGAGTATTGTGTGCAGGTCTGGAGCCCTCAATATAAGAAGGACATGGACCTGATGGAGCGGGTCCAGAGGAGGGCCACAAGGATGATCAGGGGGATGGAGCACCTCTGCTATGAGGACAGGCTGAGGGAGCTGGGGGTGTTCAGCCTGGAGAAGAGGAGGCTCCGGGGAGACCTAATAGCAGCCTTCCAGTACCTGAAGGGGCCTACAGGAAGGCTGGGGAGAGCCTGTTTAGAAAGGCCTGCAGTGACAGGACGAGGGGCAATGGCTTCAAGCTGGAGGGGAACAGCTTTAGACTGGAGATGAGGAGAGGGTTCTTCACTGTGAGGGTGGTGGAGCACTGGAACAGGTTGCCCAGGGAGGTGGTTGAGGCCCCGTCCCTGGAGATATTCAAGGAGAGGCTCGACGAGGCCCTGGGCAACCTGGTCTAGTTGGGGGTGTCCCTGCTGACTGCGGGGGGGTCGGACTAGATGGCCTTTGGAGGTCCCTTCTGGCCTGGACAACTCTATGATTCAACCCTTGAGCATGCAGTCACAACCTTGCTTTTTCCACATAATTCACATCTAAGCTACTGCCCTTCCAAGAAGACGTCAACCAGAAATGACACAACTTCCCCTACTACAACTTCTTTTACACTGAGGCAAATCCCGAGCAGAAACTGAGAGCAAGGAGAAATTCAAATATTGCTGCAACACGAGACAGCAAGCAAAACAAGTCACACAATCGAGTGGTTAGAGGGTTCACATGTGCTTGCAATCCCTTCTCAAGCAAACTCCCCAGCTGTTTCTACTGCATGAATTAGGAACGACCTGACGTGCCAGAGTAACAGGGTCTCTCTTTTCCAAGGAATATTTAAGGATGCATTCAAGGTGGGACAGCTGTAATTAGAGGTCCTTTCCTTCATAAGAAAAAGAAAAAGAAAAAGTTGGTAGGTCAAATGTTCTGCCAGGGTGCAATGAACACAGGCTGACTCACAGCCAAGACATGGACGACGTTTCCTAAATCCCCTGAATATCTCAATGCTGACCATGAAGAGTGCAGAAGTTCTAGAGTAAGAGGTCAGTGCACATATGTGTACATGCAGACATGCACATATTCACAGAAAGTTATGGGGTTGGAAGGGACCTCTGGAGATCATCTAGTCCAACCCCCTGCCAGAGCAGGGCCACCCAGAGCAGGTCCCACAGGAACGTGTCCAGGTGGGTTTGAATGTCTCCAGAGAAGGAGACTCCACCACCTCCCTGGGCAGCCTCTGCCAGCCCTCACAGGAAAGAAGTTCCTCCTCATGTTTAGGTGGAACTTCTTGTATTCCGGTTTGTGCCCATTTCCTCTTGTCCTGTCCCTGGGCACCACTGAAAAAAGGCCGTCCCCATCCTCTTGACACCCTCCCTTCAAGTATTTCTAAGCATTGATCAGATCCCCCCTCAGCCTTCTCTTCTCCAGACTAAAGAGACCCAAGTCCTTCAGCCTTTCCTCATAAGAAAGATGCTCCAGGCCCCTCAACATCTCTGTAGCCTCTGCTGTCCCCTCTCCAGCAGTTCCCTGTCCTTCTGGAACTGGGGAGCCCAGAACTGGTCCCAGTGCTCCAGATGGGGCCTCCCCAGGGCAGAACAGAGGGGCAGGATGACCCCTTTCAACCTGCTGGTCACCCTCTTCCTGATGCCCCCCAGGATGCCCATTCAATCCATTGATGGATATATTGAAGAGGACTGGAATTTCTTTTTCTTTCTTCATGGACTTTTTCTTTTCCCTCTTTTATTTTTTTTTTTTCCCTTTTTCATTCCACCACGCAATAAATGAACGCTCTTCACCTTGATTTCCTGTCCCCAACAGCTTTCTACACCAATGGTGTTATCCCCTCAAGTAACTGTTATCCCCACTCAAGTAACTGGAAATACTAATACTCTTGTTCTTCTCTTAATTAAATGTGTTCAAGTTTACAACGCGAATACAAAGATTCTAAACTTCCATGCCCTCCATTCACTTCATTCAATCCATTGATGGATATATTGAAGAGGACTGGACCTTCTTTTTCTTTCTTCATGGACTTTTTCTTTTCCCTCTTTTATTTTTTTTTTTTCCCTTTTTCATTCCACCACGCAATAAATGAACGCTCTTCACCTTGATTTCCTGTCCCCAACAGCTTTCTACACCAATGGTGTTATCCCCTCAAGTAACTGTTATCCCCACTCAAGTAACTGGAAATACTAATACTCTTGTTCTTCTCTTAATTAAATGTGTTCAAGTTTACAACGCGAATACAAAGATTCTAAACTTCCATGCCTGAAATTTATATTGGATATAAAGAAGACATTTTTTACTATGAGATTTTGTTCTTCTCTTAATTAAATGTGTTCAACTTTACAATGCGAATACAAAGATTCTAAACTTCCATGTCTGAATTTTATATTGGATATAAAGAAGACATTTTTTACTATGAGATTGGAGACACATTGGAACAGGCTGCTCAGAGAAATTCTGGGTGCCCCATCACTGAAAGTGTTCAAAGACAAGTGGGACAGGGCTTTGGGCAACCTGATACAGTGAAAGGTGTCCCTACCCATGGCAGGGGAAATTGGACTTTGGGGGCTCCTTCCAACACAAACCCTTCTCTAATTGTATGATTCTCTTTCCCACCCCTACACTCAGAATGTCATCCCCAAAACACATCAATGGTAGCCAGGAAGCCTTTCTCCTGCTGATGTTCCTGTGTGGATTTGTTACTGGAGCTTCCCTCCTGCATGCCAGACAGCAAGTAATACAGTTTCCTGTCCTACACAACCATTGGACTGAGAAGCAACCCAAATATTTTGGAGACACAGAGTCATTTCAGTAGATATAGCCATACAGAAAGGTAGAACAAGGTGTCTGGGATATTGGAAGTGCCTGGAACTTATTACAAATATTAATCAATACACATGCTATCTCTCTTGGTTAGCAAGCGTGACAGCCCTCTGCTCATTTTCTTGTTTCTGAAAAAAAAATTGAGAAAAGCTTTCATTATTATAGTATTTCCCCTCAGATATTTGCTGCTGCCTGTCCATGTGGTTGATTATCTAAAGTACTGGGGGCGTTGCTACTGACAGACTGTGTGACTACCACATTTTAAATAGGAAAGAGCAATGAAGACACTTTACAAGGTGCTGTTGTGAGCTGCTTTTTGATATACTGAAGAGAAACCTTGGTTCTATACTTTGCTTTGTTGCTGACTGCTCTGTGAGAAGGGTCATGGAATCCTTGCTCCTTTTTTTTGTAGCTTATGCCCTTCAGAATGCAGTCTGTCTCTTCACAAATATCTGCTGCAGCACTTTGAGGAGTCCATCTCCCAGTTTTAAAGAAAGCCAGTAAGGAGCAAGTGGACGCTGAAGATGCAAGTAATTCAATTAAGGCTAAAATGTGCCGTACTTTCAAGATCTGCAAATATTTCCAACTCTTTCATGCAGAGACTTCAATACTTAGGACTATTTAGTAACATGTGCCCTGCCAATCCAGATGTTCATTCAAAAAAAATTATATATATTTCCATATCTACTTGATAGTGTTTATAAAGAAAGCATCTGACTGTCCACAGGTTTGCTGTAGGTGCTGTGGATGACCTGCCATTGCAGTTCTTCCCCCTACGTAGCCATGGACTCACCAGACCTTTAATTCCTCCATACAATCACGGGTATGCGAAGCATATGTTTTTTCATTGCAAGACAGAATTGGTTTTTTGAGTCTGACAGCTCCTTTCCTTTTCTTGCACAGGTGAATGTGGTTTCAGAATCAGCTAATTCTCAAAAAAAAAACAAACCAACAAACCCAAACAATCAAAAAACCCCCAACAAACTGGTTGAATAAACAAGGAATCATCCTACAGAAATGGGTTTTCCGTTGATCTGTTCATAAAGATCTGGGACTGCAGGTGATGCCACCTTCACTTTTGTGTCAGTAGGTACCAGATGATCACAAGCCCATGACAAGACATATTATCCCTTCAGACTGCACCAAAGATGGTCCGAAAAGGAACATACCTGAGTTATTTACTGAATCCAGTCAAACTGACAGCTCTGCCTACTCCTCACAATCACCAGTCCTTGTTGAAGCTCCTCCTGTTCTTTTTCTTTTTTTTTTTTTTTCTCTGAAAAGTTTTTCACAGAACAATTCTCTACCTAAATGACTAATCTAGAACCTGCAAAATCCAGGTGCCTAAATGGCTGGAAGAAGTAGCATGGGTCTTCTGGACCAGCCATCTTTGCAACTCTGACTGCATCCATAGGACATTTCTCTAGTAAGGTCAGATTGAAAAATCTAATTTAAATGGACACTTATTAAAACACTTTCCTAGGATGTACACTCTGCTGTAGCATTCCAAGATCTATTTTATCACAAGCCTTAATGCCAATGAACCATTTCCAGCCCCGTGGTTGTAATTTTTTCAAACATCTCTCCTTCTCAACACAAAGGATCTCCCATCCTTCAGTCACAGCCCAGGTTTTGGAGCACGGAAAGAGCCCACCTCTGCCAAGAGCTGCTCAAGTTGACTCCTTGAAACAACATAAACTAAGGGCTATGGCCACACAACATACTGTCCCTTGGCCCCAGGATCCCACATTGACCTGCTGAGGTAGACAGCAACCACCACTGAATAATAAAAACAGCAAAACATATCCTAGGCTGAGTGTAAGGAGTCACCCTGCTGTCCCCAATCACTCACCAGGACAGAAAATAGCTGATTTCTGGGTTTTTCTCCATGTAGCCAGCAACACTGCAGTAGGGATTGCTTGCCTGAAAGGTGAGCTAAATGCACGCTGGAGAGAACCGCATGCTATTATTTAGCAGAGAATACAAATTAACAATCACAACCTAATTAAGGGATGAGGGGTTTTTTTTGCCATTTGAGGCATTTAAATGAAGATGCAGTGTCTCCTTTCAGGAGAGGCAGCACCTCTGTCAGAGCTACAGCCTCTGCGCAGGATTGATGAGCTCTGATCTATGAGTAATACTGAAAGTCAGAAAAGAAACATTTGATTTGGTTTTGAAATATTGAATCTAGGAATAAATAACAGGCCCACTTCTTTATTCATCTCCATTATTTCCCTTCTGCATTTTAACCCAGTGACCACTCCTGTCCAAACCTGTCAACCCTTTCTCCATCCATTGGAAATCACTTGCAAATCTCCAAACATTAACTAGTATCTCATCAGAAGAGGCAGAAAGGAGATCTCAGCTATGTAAGGTTTATACTTCATCAGGAAAAGAAAATTAAAGTCTGGGAGAATGGGACCACTTCTACCCAGACACAAGAAAAGGAAAAGTCTCCCCCCTACACTTGCAAAAAAGTCCTTCATGGAGCCAAAATCTGAACCATATGGTGTTTTCAGGACACTATATCTGTGTGGTTAACAAACATGCAGCATTTCCTACCCGAGAATAAAGAGAATAAAGAGACCCCAGTGTAGGGGTATAAGATAAAGGTATGTCTTACTCTCTGTTCCCTCTTTCTTTTATTATCAGATGAAGTTTTCACTGCCAGTGCTGAGCAGGAATGAAGAACAACATGCCTTAAATGGTTTGCCTATTAAGCCTTAGCTAGAAGTATTTTTTAAAAAAAGATTTTACATTGGAACAATAAAAATGAAGAAATTTACAGATATTGATTATGTGTCCTAGGCAGGAAAGGAAAGAAAGCAAAAAGAACAAAAAGAGGATGCTTTTATTCCTGGAAGTAGTGGTGATCCATATGATACAAATCAAAAGAAAAGACCTTGACGTATACTTCAAAGAGCAGCTGATGAACAGATTAATCCATTAATTCTATCATGCTGTTTTCTGTCTTCCCATGTCAAATTTTCTTTTTCACTAGCTCTCATTTTGCAAAATTATTTTCTATTCAACTTAAGAATTATCTCATTCATTACTAAGACATGAGATGCCACGTGACAGATCGTAGAAAACATTGACATATTTTTGCAGTTGGTGTGTTCTCTGAATGGCCAAAGTCTACGAGAGGTCAGTATGTGTTAACTCTGCAGAAACCTGATTTCAAATTTGCACCGTATGTATGAAAACATACTCAGACTGATTTGCAAAGATCTTGGGGACACACAAGTCGGTCTCCATCAGGATTCCTGGATTTTGGGACTTTTAAAGAGGCCTGTCCTTGGGGAACTGTGCTTGGCAGCGTTAGCGGTAGGTCTTCGGCTACGCGGCACGCTTCTCCTACCTCCCCGGCTGCTGCTAGGAGATCAACTCTTTTCAAGAATCAGGCCACAATAATCCCAAAGAATGAATATTTTGAAATATTTTATAGACACCACACAGAAGGCAAAAAGTAATATTTAAGGGTAGAAACCCAAAAGCCCCAGGGGAAGGTCCCAAATCCAAGCCTTCACCTGGGCTGCATACAGACATAAAATCACATATCTAACTTAAATCAGTGAAAGAAGTTTTAAACAAGTCATCTCCTTTTCTTTTTTTAGGTGAAAAATGTTAACAAAAACTGCTGGGGATGAAACAACTTCACTCAGAAGTGATATAGACAAAAATCTTACAGTGGAATTTGAATATCAAATTATTCAGTGCACCTAAATCAGAGAAAAAAGTTTTAAAGGACAGTCATCTCCTTTTCTTTTTTTAGGTGAAAAATGTTAACAAAAACTGCTGGGGATGAAACAACTTCACTCAGAAGTGATATAGACAAAAATCTTACACTGGAATTTGAATATCAAATTATTCAGTGCCCTCAGCTGCTGGGGGTGTGCAGGAATAACACCCCCACAGAAGGCAAAAAGTAATATTTAAGGGTAGAAACCCAAAAGCCCCAGGGGAAGGTCCCTCAGCTGCTGGGGGTGTGCAGGAATAACACCACACAGAAGGGAAAAAGTAATATTTAAGGGTAGAAACCCAAAAGCCCCAGGGGAAGGTCCCAAATCCAAGCCTTCACCTGGGCTGTACACCGACATAAAATCACATATGTAACTTAAATCAGTGAAAAAAGTTTTAAAGGACAGTCATCTCTTTTTTTTTTTTAGGTGAAAAATGTTACCAAAACCTGCTGGGGATGAAACAACTTCACTCAGAAGTGATATTCACAAAAATCTTACAGTGGAATTTGAATATCAAATTATTCAGTGCCCTCAGCTGCTGGGGGTGTGCAGGAATAACAAGGCACACTTCAGAGAGAAGCATTCTGAATAGTGATGGTGGTCTTTGGTTTGTGGGTTTTTCTTTAACCAAAACACAAATCAGTGTTTCTGGAGTGCATTGTTATTTGGACAAACACCTCAAACTAATAGGCGAAGAATAGGTTAAAAATAAAGATATTTGACACATTGAGCACTTACGAGTGAGGGTATTACCTCTGGAGGCAGTGCCCTGTCCAAAGTATTTCAAAATAAATCAAATTTGCTTAATGTATAGATAGCATCTGCACTTCATGCAATTTTTCTTTTTCCTAAACAAAGATAAAATGTCATGTACAACAAACTAATGGCTTAGAAATAGCTTTGACATTAATCACCCAAGTACCAAATTGGTGCCAATCCATTTATCTCGACCGTGATACTTTCAGGAGAAAGACAGATAAGTATAGAGACCCAAAATCCAGGGGTGCTCAGCTCAAGCAGAATAAACTCCAGCGTTGGTGAAAAGGAAAATATGAAAGAGGCCATTAAACACATTCTCACACAAATTTATTTACATATAAAGAACAAGGGGACCGTTTGCTGTAACTAAGTGTAAGATAATGGGAAGTGGAAATCACCAATTAGAATCCATATATTAGCAATAAGTACTCTTAAAATTCTGCAATGCTGAACATGCCAATACTATCAGTCTGTTGGACTTTTCAAGCACTGCCATTTCTAAGAGCTCAACCCAGAATTTTTAGGACACAGCATAGCTCACTGACTTCTTACGAGGACAAAGCACACTTAATTTCCCCTTGTATTAAATGTCCAGTAACAGGCAACACATACTAAATAGCCTCCCTTCCAAATACTGCTAGCTCTCGCTCTGTATTGACCTAAAAATGCAGGCAGGAGTCCAAATTTTATGATTGTTTGCCTAGATTGAGCATATCCTGTATCAGCAACTACAATAATACAGTAATAACCTGTTAACAAACCATAGTGCACCTGCAGAAGTAGCCAGGCGTGATGCTTGCAGGGCTAACACCCCAAAATATGGTTCCCTTTCCTCTCTGTCCATGTTCTCCAGCAACATCTAACCCCTCAAGATGGTTACCCTTTTTCCATGGATATCTTTATGCTCCATAACATCAGGGGACACCACCAGTATAAAAATTAAATTTGTTTCTTTGACACTAAACTACCTGAAGACCCTTTCAGTCATGCTAAGCACCACCCAGCTCCTGGCACAGCAGGGCCAGCTCTGAGTTTTAGGTGTTACCACGAACAGAGTGATGAGGAAATGGGTACCCCTGCCCAAAGGAGTGCCCTGGGGAGTGCCAGGAGCAGGAGTGAGACTGGGTAAGTGACATATAGGTACCCTTCCCAGCTATGACTGAAATTGTGGGATCTGCAAGTGCTTCTTCACAGAATCACAGAATCTTCATGGTTGGAAGGGAGCTTTGAGATCATCGAGTCCAACCATTCACACACACACACATAAAAAACCCAACCGAACAATCTTGGCCACTAGAGCATGCCCTGAAGTGCCACCTCTACACGGTTCTTCAATCCCTCCAGGCATGGTGACTCCACCACCTCCCTGGGCAGGCCCTTCCAGGGCCTGACCACCCTCTCAGCAAAGTCATTCTTCCTCACATCTCATCTAAACCTCCCCTGCCCCAACTTCAGACCAGTTCCTCTGCTCCTGGCATCATTCCCTTGGGAGAAGAGGCCAACCCCCTCCTCTCTACACCCTCCTGTCAGGGAGCTGTAGAGGGCAAGGAGGTCTCCCCTCAGCCTCCTCTTCTCCAAACTAAACATGCCCAGTTCCCTCAGCCTCTCCTTGTAGGACTTGTTCTTGAGTCCTACTCAAGAGGTCTCCCCTCAGCCTCCTCTTCTCCAAACTAAACATGCCCAGTTCCCTCAGCCTCTCCTTGTAGGACTTGTTCTTGAGTCCTACTCAAGAGGTCTCCCCTCAGCCTCCTCTTCTCCAAACTCAACATGCCCAGTTCCCTCAGCTTCTCCTCGTAGGACTTGTTCTTGATTAGGTAGGAACCATGGTGGGCTGTGATCAGACCCTGCTCAGGAAGGCCTGGAGAAGACTGCGTACCCTTTGTGCAGTCCACACATCACTTCTCTCCTGCAAGCCTGATGGATGGAAAGCTGCCTTCTAAACAACTTGAGTAGGTAGGACCCATGGTGAGCTGTGATCAGACCCTGCTCAGGAGGGCTGGAGAAAACTGCATACCCTTTGTGCAGTCCACACATCACTTCCTGATGGATGGAAAGCTGCCTTCTAAACAATCCCTCCATGTTTTTTGTACATCCTCCCCACTTCCTCCCCTGGAGCCGAACTGAAAGCACGAAGAAAGGCGCAAGGTGCTACCAAAGGCAAGGCTGTGGTGCAACCCTGCCTGTGCAGGTACCCACCATACCCTGGTTCCTAGGGGCAAGCACAGGTTGTACCCAGAGACCAGCCCAGCCCCGTGCCCATCTCAGCCCTGGGACCAGGCTTCCTGATCAGCGATAAGCTGAGAGACTCCTTCCCTCCCGGCTCATAATCAAATATTCTAAGTGAAGCTGCCTCGTTAAATCAACGGGATCTCCTGCTCTTGCAGGGAGGAGAGAGATGAAAGGGCATCAGGTGGGGGCTCCTTTCTGCATGAGTGCAGCCACGTGTGACTTCCATCAGCACAAAAGAGCTTGACACACGTGTACCCGGTGAGAAGACACTCTGCCCCCCCACGCCTCTATTGAAAGGAGAACAAAAGTAGTGAATGAAGGGCAATCCTCGACACGGTGGCTAATAGAGTACCACGTATAACTGACAAGGCAGATAATGTGCCTGCAGCCAAAGAAACACATTTTTATTATCAGTAGGGGAAAGCAAGCGGATTGTAGTGTTTCTTACAAATTCCTATTTACACATTTCATAAAAACCTTGATTCCCTGTAGCCCTGTCCATGAAAGCACTTCAAATTCATTTCTGCTGGTAACACAATTCACTGTTACGGCAGCAGGCTTGAGTCCCTGCAAAACAGCAAGACTGAGACTACTGCAGGGTCCTTCTCCTGCAGACAAAGGAAATCTTATCCATTAAGATCTCCTGGATGACAATCCCCATCATGACACAGATGCATATGAAGAGGATGATGCAGGTCAAGGAGAAACGTTGCGGTAAGAGCAGGAAATGTGCAAAACAGACACAAAGTGCTTTGCCAAGAAATTACGTTTTAGCATAACAGATGCTAATGCCACCATAGCACTACCTCAAGGCCTCCTCAGAGGTACGTGCTGCAGGCTAGGAGGCTCCTTCAGCCCAGAGATCTTGTAATCTAAAAAGACAGAATTGCATAATGCTGGGCAAGGGGTAGCAAGGCAAGAAGGGAAGTCAGTTGCTTACCCTTACTTTATCTGTGGGCCCGAGCTGCAAGGTGTCCTGAGTGCAGACTTCAATCCTGATGTTAGAGAACCACAAAATCATCATTGTTGGAAAGGACCTCTGAGATCACCAAGTCCAACCACACACACACAAAACCCCCACAATCTCAGGCACTAGAGCATGCCCTCAAGTGCCACCTCTACACGGTTCTCCAGGGATGGTGACTCCACCACCTCCCTGGGCAGGCCCTTCCAGGGCCTGACCACCCTCTCAGCAAAGTCATTCTTCCTCACATCTCATCTAAACCTCCCCTGCCCCAACTTCAGACCATCTCCTCTGCTCCTGGCATCATTCCCTTGGGAGAAGAGGCCAACCCCCACCTCTCTACACCCTCCTCTCAGGGAGTTGTAGAGGGCAAGCTCCTGGCATCATTCCCTTGGGAGAAGAGGCCAACCCCCACCTCTCTCCACCCTCCTTTCAGGGAGCTGTAGAGGGCAAGGAGGTCTCCCCTCAGCCTCCTCTTCTCCAAACTCAACATGACCAGTTCCCTCAGCCTCTCCTCGTAGGACTTGTTCTCCAGACCCCTCACCAACTTGGTGGCTCTCCTCTGTTGTCTTCAAAGCAGTAAAGACCTGCTCCTGATGCACGCAGGCTTCTTGAGTAGTCCACCCATGAGCCCATATGGGAGGCAATCTTCATAAAATATAAGACCAGCTCTATTTACATAATTTAGTACTATAAATTGCACTCAAATCCATGAGAATCATTGTTTTAGTTTAAAAATCACCTCTTTTGGTGTCTCTGAACACCTAAATACCTTTCAGTATGGGCTGGAGAATCGTATGACCTTCTGTGTTAACGCCTTTATAAAATTTTGTCCTGTATGGTTGTTTTTTTTAAGATGTAAGTCTTCTCTAAGGCTTACAAGCAGTAAGCTTTCAAATTTCTCCAGGCCCCTTTTAGTGGCCTCATATTTCTTCTCCTTACCTCTGAACTCCATTTATTTGCTCACAAACCAACTCATGACAACTTTTGTCAATGAATTTAATGCTCTAGTTAGCAAGGAAGGAGCCTGTTAGCTAGCATTTATTATAAATACTCTACACTCAGCAGGCAATGGACTATACAGACATTTGACTAAGAGATAAATTGCAGCAAATAATTTAATGTATTTTTTTTTTTTACCCACTAAAAGTAGGCAATCGGAATCGAAGGCAACAGAATGATTTTCATGGTGACAGCTGTAGCAAAAAGGGTCCTATAAAAGATATGTCTGTACATAAAGAATACTTAATAGAAAGCACTGCCTGTAGACAGCAGGGAATACACAGTTTTTTGTGTAAAGCTCCTGCTACGCCAGGAGAACGGCTGGTGGTCAGCAGCCATACGGATGCAGATTTAGGACCACCTGAAAAGATTTCAAACAGCAAATGCAGAAAAACTTAGCTAGGCAGCTTCTAGGGTTATACAGAATCACAGAATCTTCATGGTTGGAAGGGACCTTTGAGATCATCGAGTCCAACCATACACAAAAAACCACAACAAAAACCCAACCCAACAATTTAACAATCTTGGCCACTAGAGCATGCCCTGAAGTGCCACCTCTACACAGTTCTTCAATCCCTCCAGGGATGGTGACTCCACCACCTCCCTGGGCAGGCCCTTCCAGGGCCTGACCACCCTCTCAGCAAAGTCATTCTTCCTCACATCTCATCTAAACCTCCCCTGCCCCAACTTCAGACCATTTCCTCTGCTCCTGGCATCATTCCCTTGGGAGAAGAGGCCAACCCCCACCTCTCTACACCCTCCTGTCAGGGAGCTGTAGAGGGCAATGAGGTCTCCCCTCAGCCTCCTCTTCTCCAATGTAACAGACCCTTCATGCCAAGCCAGGCCCAAGGTTTAGCCAAGCTGTGAGGGGTGTGACAGACCCTTCATGCCAACTCAGGCCCAAGGTTTAGCCAAGCTGTGAGGGGGTACGCCACCACCCACATTCACTCCAGCAGACACTTTGGCCCACCATCATTCAGCCCCAGTTCTCCTCTATGACCTTCAATTATAGCCCCCAGCAGCTCCAGCCCTTCCATCCTCCACAGCTCAGCCACAATCTCCCTTGGAGAAGGACAGCACTTCTTCCTTTTCCCTGGACCCAGCTTAAAAACCCTTTAACCCTTTGGAACCAGCAAGTCCCAACACCCAAGTCCCAACAAAGCAGGGTTCTGGGTGCTGACATTCAAAGAAAAACAAGTATCTACAGCAGAGCACATCTCTCTTAGGTGCAAAGACTGCAAGGAGGTAGAGGAGGAGGGAACTGGGCATGTTTAGTTTGGAGAAGAGGAGGCTGAGGGGAGACCTCATTGCCCTCTACAACTCCCTGGAAGGAGGTTGTAGAGAGACAGGTGTTGGCCTCTTCTCCCAAAGGACGAACGACAAGACCAGAGGAAATGGTCTGAAGTTGGGGCAGGGGAGATTTAGATTAGATATTAGAAAGAACTACTTTACTGAGAGAGTGGTCAGGCCCTGGAACAGCCTGCCCAGGGAGGTGGTGGAGTCACCATCCCTGGAGGGATTTAAGAAACGTGTAGACATGGCTCTTCAGGGCATGCTCTAGTGCCCAAGGTTATTGGTTTATGGTGAGGTGTCTTCAATTATAGCCACCAGCAGCTCCAGCCCTTCCATCCTCCGCAGCTCAGCCACAATCTCCCTTGGAGAAGGACAGCACTTCTTCCTTTTCCCTGGACCCAGCTTAAAAACCCTTTAACCCTTTGGAACCAGCAAGTCCCAACACCCAAGTCCCAACAAAGCAGGGTCCTGGGTGTTGACATTCAAAGAAAAACAAGTATCTACAGCAGAGCATGCCTCTCTTAGGTGCAAAGACTGCAAGGAGGTAGAGGAGGAGGGAACTGGGCATGTTTAGTTTGGAGAAGAGGAGGCTGAGGGGAGACCTCATTGCCCTCTACAACTCCC
>NW_015090847.1:1272150-1299730 GCF_001431845.1 Calidris pugnax
ACAGTGATAGTACAACTTACATGGGGTGTGATAGGGTTCCTGTCACATAGTAAAGTTATTAGGTTTTTGTGTTTTTTTTGGGTGTTTTTTTTTTTTTTTTTTTTTTTGTGTGGTTGGACTCGATGATCTCAGAGGTCCCTTCCAACCACTAAGATTCTGTGATTCTGTGACCTGCTCTAGCCCAGTATGGCCACCTCCTCTGAGTTGACTACTAGGTGAGTTGGCTATACCTTCTGGAGAGGCTGCCCTCAGGACACACACCTATTTCCCACCTCCTTCTTCAAGTGTTTGTGAAACCAGCCCAAGCACCACTCAACCCAAACATGTTTGCAAAACCAGCCCAAGCACCACTCAACCCAAACATCCAAGTGGCATTAAACCCACCCTGGAGATGTGGCCTCTAATTCATACTGAAATCAAGATGTTAGGCTACTAAAATCCTGTCAAAAAACCGTACTAGGTATATATCTGCTTCTCAAGGGACCCATGTGGGCTGTGGTGGCTGGCTCTCGAGTAGGTCTACAGCTCTCCTCAATCCATTAACAACTCCTCAACATCTCAGAGTATTTCTAAATTGCCATTTTCATAATGCATTTCCTAGAGGAAGCTCTGAGTCAAAACAACTTCTGCTAGAAGCGCCAAAAGAAAAACATTACTATGATGCATGGAGCATTAGCTGCACTGCAAAAAACCAAAATAATGGAATCACACTGTAATGATTTTCAAAACTATTAACTTTGTTAATGAGTCATTAAAAATTTACTCCCTGCACTGATTCAGAGGGAGAACACAGTCATTCATTAAAATCTCATCCAAAAGGCTTTAATCCAGATGCCTCTTGAAATGTATGGACCGCGCATATGTTTGGTTTTAAATCACAAAAGTTTGGAATGTGGCGAAAAATCTTTTGGGAAGGAATAATGTAAAAGTTTCCTCAAAGTATTTGCTACAGTATTGCAAATGTGTAACAGCAGCTGAAAAACAACAACAAAGAGGGAGACTGGCATCAACGGGGCTGTGATATACATTAAAGACTCAGCTATTTATCATTATTAAACACTTCTGCTCTGCCACTAATCATATGCTTAATGCATGATAATTAAACATGAGCCCACAGAACAGGAGGAATGTGTTAAAGGACAGTAACATTTAATTTTCCAGAAACACTAGTCCAATTGAAAGGGTTTGGTTTTTTAAGGAGCAGGCAAAGCACAGTGAGTTGGCAGTCCTGCCCCCTCCTGCGATTTCATTACAAATCCAGTGACATTTCATGCTCAAGTTGTGGCTCCTGAAGCCCTCGAACATGAAGGAAATTCTCAGCTTTTCTTTTATTCATAAGTGACTTGCCTTTCAGCTGGCAGAGGTAAGCTTGAAAATGTTGTAAACCCTAAAGAAATACCCAAGAGAAACACACAGGCACACATCCCGGAGTCTCAGGATTTTAAGGTAATCTCATGATTTATGGAATCCTTGCTCACAATTTCTCTACTTTGGCAAGTAGTGAGCTGTTCTGAAGTAATCTATGAATATGAATACGCAATTACAGTTTCAACACCAGGCTCTATTGTATTTTAAATTAGAACATTTTACTTTGAAATGCAGCGAACTAATACACAATGGTATTGTAAGAAAAGTCGCTAGGGAATAAAAAAAAGCAGGTGCTTCTCAAAAGCAAACCAGAAGGAAGGCAGCCAAGCTTCAGGCTTACTGTCCTCCATCATGCTGCCACTTCTGTTTTTCTATGGTTTAGGATCCTAGATCAAAAATTCTTCCCAAGATGGAAAGAGGAGCATCTGCTGGAGTTGTCTAGTTAGACAAGTTGGAAGAAACAGTTTGGAAGGAGAAAGAAACTGTGAGACTTTTCAAGTCAGGGAACGGTGAAGACAAAGAAAATCTGCAAGTCGTACTTAGTTTGTTTTCCTGTTTCACCACAAAAAGAGGATGACATGCAAGACTGCAGGAATGCCCTTTCCAGCATCGGTCTGGACTCACAGACACAAAATCCTCACTACCCTCCACCAGTCTGGTAGGCTTTGAAACTGGTTCTCCCAGGATCCTCTATAGGGAAAAATGTAGTTTTCAGTGAAAACTCTGGGAGCTGGATCACAAAAGAAATATCTCTAACTTTGGTAAGAGAGAGAGCATGAATTACTAAGAGGCAGGACAGTCTTATATATTAGTTTCAATAAAAGGGTTGTAGATCTGTAGAGAAGCTGATAAATCTGCAAGAACTGCTCACAATATTCAATGTGAATTTTCTTGTGGGCCCCAGAAATTCTTCCAACCCTAATGGGAATGATTCTATGTATTTTCCAGTTTAAAAAAAAAAAAAAATCCTACTGGAAGAATACAAATGTTCAGAAAAATGTAGAGAAAAATATTACATGCAAAAAGATGCACAAATTTCATGCAATAGTAGGTGGCATTCTGTGAAAGGAGTACTCTGATTACCTGAAGGTCAAGCGACACAGCTGAGCTGCCTTAATCATCCTGAAAAATGGATAAACTATAATTAATTACCTATCTCACGAGCTCAGGCCAAAGATGAAGAAAATAATAAACCTTGCTAAAGACCTTCCCAGTCAGATAACCAATGAGGTTGATTAAGAATGTCCTCCCCTTGACTGTTACTTATAAGGGCCCAAGAACCTTTACAGCAGGAGGGTAAGGCTCCTGCTGCCATCGTCTTTTTGGGCCAAAAAGGGGAAGACTTTAGAATGGTTTGATCCCTGCTCATGTGATGGGTCAAGAGCATATGGCAGCTGTGCCCCTCATCTTCAAAATGCATTTAACTTTGAAAGTCAGGGTCATTAACTCAGAACCCACGTTGGTATAAGGCACTGTGAGACTATCAGATACTGAGTTGAGACGCAGATGAAACTCCAGGGTCCACTCACTTCAGGAAGGTCTAGATTTCACCTCCAAATGCATTCTTGCCTCTGACCCCAGAGCCCTGGTGGCATTTCACTGCCCAGTTTTTGCCTTGCAACACCAGTGCCTGCACTATTAACCACACCAGCATGGGAGGGGACCATCTCTTAACAACAGCTGTCTAAATATCTGAAATCTTTTTGTAGGGGTCTTCAAAGGAAGCCACCCCCATAATCCCATTTTATTTTCTATGCTCCTTTCTAGGAGCAGCTTATTATGAGCAGGAGGACAAGGTTTCAAAGTTTCTCCACAATAACTTCCATCCACTCCTCACCAAAGCCACGAGGACTTTCCCCAAGGAGATGCCCGTGTACCAGCGGCCTCCCAGATGCCGAGCTGTTTTGTGGAGATCTCTCATGATAAACAGACCCAAGGAGACAATTTTCCAAAACAGCAAATAATCATGGGAAACATGGCAGCAACCCTGTTAATAAATCATGACTAAATGCCATCATCTTTAGCTACCACGTTTTTCAACAACATTTCATTTTCGTGTGCTGAGTTTTCAACTCCTTTGTATTGTTCTCATTGCTCTTGTCAACGACGGGCGGGCTCATCCTGGAAGGTGCTCAGGGAAGCTGCTGAGGTGCTGGGTGCCTCTGGTTTCTACCAACATTGCAGGAGAACCCAGCAAGCTGAGCACCATGCAGGATGAGGCCCCAAAACCATTTGGAAAATGGATGTTTCTCCTCTGGCATCCAGCGGGGACAACACGCAATTGGCTAGCGCACTGATAATTATTTTTCCATTACTCCGAGAGCAGTTTCATCCTTCTTTATTTTCCTCTAATTGCCTTGACAGAATTTCCTAATCTGATCAGAACGGAGCGGATTTTAAAAATATATGTTTTCCCTTCCACAGATACAGTTAATTGCTGACAAGCCTTAAGCAGTTCTGTTATGCAAAACTGGCTGCTTGCTCTGGACCGTTTCAAAATGGGAGAAAACACATATTGTTCCCCGGCTGCTGCGTCCTGATTCCTTTGCACATGAAGGATAATCACAAGATTAAAGTATCCTACCAGAAACCAGCATAACCTTGCCTCTCTGCATCAAAATTCTTCCTTCTCATCCCCTCACACAACCTTGCAGTTTGGTTTTAGAGGAGTTTTAACCTCCCAAAACGGTACTCTCTCCCATTTCCACAAACTTTCTCTCAAGAGATGGCTTCTAAGCAATCAAAATATTTTCTCTTTGAAAATGCGACCTTTATTTCAACATTTTGAAGCAAAAGGGCAAGGCAGAAACACGCTCTTCACAGATTCAGGCTGCATCCGGTGGGTAGTTACAGTTAACAAAACCCAGCATTTTTTAATCAGATAAACTATTCAACCAAAGTACTGTGCACATATCTGCTGTGAACACTTTAATTTGCTGCTTCTTTATTGGGTTTTGGAAGGAGTTATTGAGTTTCCTTATTGATTTTTAGTGAGTGAAACAGTAGTTTTCATTGGGATCTTGACTGAGCTAATTGATAAGCTCTTGGTAATAAACAATAGCAGTGGCAAAAAGGTAAATGAAATGCAATCAGTGCAAAAAAACCACCTTCAGAAACTTGTAAAATGATATCATTATAGCTACAAGCCGTGTTGCTGCAGAAACACTTGAAAGCTGCTGGGGTAATGAGTGCTACTGGAAATGTAATGACTGCACACCGAGTAATTAACATGTTACATGAATTACTGATACTTCTCAGGACGCATGTTTATTTTAGCTTGCTGGGCAAGATTAAATAAAATAAAGTATTCTATAATTTACTTGATATGACGTTTTCATTTCCTACCGCTTGGTTATAACTTAAAATTGAAGATGGGATCACAGACATATACTCTGCATGAATGGTTAAATCAGTAGGGTTCAACTTAAAAACCGTATCGAAGAGTGTGATCTCTCATTGCAAGCTCTTAATATCTATTGAACCTCTGTTCAAACAACTTGGGAAGGCATAATGCAGTATAATTCACTGTATTTCATTGGTCTGCCTTCTGAGTCATGCCTGATGCCATCTTAGCCAATTCATTCAACAAGCAAAAAGAAAAAAAAAAAAAGCCATGGTTTAAGGTTTAAGGGGAAAATAGTCACTTGGCCCAAATAATACAGACTAGATGATCTCTATGGTCCCTTCCAACTCTAAAAATTCAGTGAAGTTCAGTGAAATAATGCAGTTATTAAATCAACTAAAAGAGAGTGCCTGCTTCCTTCCCTCCCTTCTCAATACACATGTACTTTCAGATATTACTAATGACCATTAGGAAATCTGCTACAGGTGACAGTTCAAAACCTTAATCCATAAGGTCAAGGAGAAGAGGCTGGTGCAACTAGTGTGGGGCATGTTGGGCAGATACACGGTTCATCTCTTCCATGCTGAAAGACATAAGGCAAAAAAACTTTAGAGAAGTATTTTTCACTGAAAACAATTTCTTTTTTATGGCAAGTTGAACTCTAACAATGGCCAAGTGCCACTGATACTTCATTGGAAATACCGCTGTAGCTCTTCATGGGCAATTCTGTGCCAGAACCTCTGTTGGGACATCTCAGTTCCATGAGATGCTGAAAAGTCCTCCCCTCCAAACTTCTGGGGCTTCAGACCCCTTCAGGAGACATGGTCCAGAGGGGAAGCTCTGTCCCTGAGAGGGAGGGAGAGGCTCAGGACCATCCTCCACAAGAGTTACAGCAAACTGTCAGAAAAAAAACCATGCCCTGCCTCTCACCAAATCTCTGTCCCTTTGCAACAAGTCTTGCCTGGGACCCAAACTGACATTTTTTTCCCCCTTTCCAGATCTTCCATTTTGCTGCTGCTTCTGCTTCCCTGAGCTCAATTGAAAAGATATAAATGGGTGCTTGTCCTGAAACTCTGACCACATTTCAGACTCACCTTAAATGAGATTGCAAATGGAGATGGCAGATGAAGACAAAGGCAATGTCTTTGACAGAAAGACCTTTTGTCCATCCCATTAATTGTATGAAGTGAGGCACCGGGAGGCACCTCATCTGCAGCCTGCCGGGCTGTTTGTAAGGAAACCACTCTTAATTCATCAAGTCAGATGACAAAATGAGAAGAAAACACATGCAAGAATGCCTGGCAGTCTAGCTCCTGAACATGGCACACGATGACACCCGCACGCTTTCCATGGAGAAAAACAGCCAGTGGACTGCAGAATATTCTGAAGCCACCCAAACCACCACACAGATCCTTACAGGCCAGGAAACTGAGAGAAGGTGGAGAGGGGACAGCAGAGGCTACAAAGATGATGAGGGGCCTGGAGCATCTCTCTTACAAGGAGAGGCTGAGGGACTTGGGTCTTTTGAGTCTGGAGAAAAGAAGGCTGAGGGGGGATCTGATCAATGCTTACAAATATCTAAAGAGCAGGTGTCAAGAGGATGAGGCCAGACTCCTTTCAGTGGTGCCCAGGGACAGGACAAGAGGAAATGGGCACAAACTTGAATACAAGAAGTTCCACCTAAACATGAGGAGGAACTTCTTTGCTGTGAGGGTGGCAGAGCCCTGGCAGAGGCTGCCCAGGGAGGTGGTGGAGTCTCCTTCTCTGGAGACATTCAAACCCTCCTGGACACGTTCCTGTGCAACCTGCTCTGGGTGGCCCTGCTTTGGCAGGGGGTTGGACTGGATGATCTCCAGAGGTCCCTTCCAACCCCATGGGATTCTGTGACTGTGCTCTGGAAGGGAAAATTTCTCTTAATAACTGTCAGGCACCTAGCTAGGTCAGACCCCCATGTTTACCACCTGGGTTGAGACAAGAGGGGCTGGAAATGGAAAAAGCAGAAGAAGTTGTTACTATTGCATGTTAACAGAAAGATGCAGAGTTAAAAAAAAATAATAAAGGATACAAATCACAGAATCACAGAATCTTCTAGGTTGGAAGGGACCTTAAAGATCATCTTGTCCAACCGTCAACCTCACTGACAAAAATAGACACCCACACAACAAACAAGGAGCATCATCACTAAACCAGACCTCCCAGCACTACATCAACCCGTCTTTTGAACACCTCCAGGGATGGTGCCTCAACCACCTCCCTGGGCAGCCCATTCCAATGGCTGAGAACCCTTTCAGTGAAAAAATGTTTCCTAATATCCAGCCTGAACCTACCCTGGGGCAACTTGAGGCCATTTCCTCTTGTCCTGTTGCCTGTGACTTGAGAAAAGAGACCGGCCCCCGGTCTCTTTGAGGAGGTTTGAAATAGAAATTGGCATTACAAGTGCCATAGTGGGTTAGCAACCACATCCCTTTGAGCCTTTTTTCTTTCATTTACAGAACAGGAGTTGAAGCTCTTCGATCAAAAGTGATAAATGCCCTTGCCCTGGCTCTTACTCCCAGCCCGTGCTATTACACATCTGCAGGGTTCAGGTAGAACACAGCTCCCTGAACAGGGGATGAAAGACGGCTCCCTTTGCCCATATTTCAGAGGCAGCTGGAATCACTGCTCTCGTCTCATGGAGAAAAGAGGCATTTCAGTCCAACCCCCTGCCAAAGCAGGGCCACCCAGAGCAGGTCCCACAGGAACGAGTCCTGGTGGGTTTGAATGTCTCCAGAGAAGGAGACTCCCCCACCTCCCTGGGCAGCCTCTGCCAGGGCTCTGCCACCCTCAAACGAAAGAATTTCCTCCTCATGTTTAGGTGGAACTTCTTCTATTCCAGTTTGTGCCCATTTCCTCTTGTCCTGTCCCTGGGCACCACTGAAAAAAGACCGGCCCCATCCTCTTGACACCCTCCCTTGAAGTATTTCTAAGCATTGATCAGATCCCCCCTCAGCCTCCTCTTCTCCAGACTACAAAGACCCAAGTCCCTCAGCCTCTCCTCTTAAGGGAGATGCTCCAGGCCCCTCATCCTCTTTATAGCCCTCTGCTGTCCCCTCTCCAGCAGTAGAGACATCTTGGTTTTAGAAACAATGAAGGCTTCACCCACAGAAGAAGCAGGATGAGGCACGACTAGAGGCAGAGCTGCCTTTCAGAGCAGCTGTTCAGACACTTGTATCCTAGGTGAGACACCACGGTTTCTGAAAATATTCTTAATGTGATTTGTCAACCTGCAAGGGGAAGGAGAATCAGACAACTGTAACTATGGCAATAAGATCATTACTGGTGCGGAAGATCTAGCCTTTCCCAGAGCTTCAGCAGCCTTCATACATGATGCCAATTAGACAAATTCTTCCTGATTCCTTCCGACTCGTACAGCACCGAATGCACAGCCTCAGACTCTAATGAACAAGAGTCACTTAAAATTATGTGACATAACCGTTGTTGCAAAGTATGTTAAACAAATTTGGCCATTATTTTCCCATGCTGCTTATCCTTTTTCATTTCTTTAAGGACGTGGAGCTAGTTACTGAAGGCTGACACACCTGCTTGTGTTGCAGTGGGTTGGAGAAGGCTCTGCCAGCTCACCCTGTGCATTTCTCTTCATGATGCTAGACAGCTCCCAAAGAGTGCCAAGCCATTCAGAAATCTGGCCTCTTTGACTGCAGAGCTCTTTAAAGAACAGATTTAAAGAAGATAGCTATTTATCAGCAGAACTCTTTCCATTAGGAACAGCTAATGGCCAGAGATGAAAACCTTCATGGACCATGTTCCATGTTTGATGGAGCATGATCACTTCCTTTTTCCATACCTTACCAGATCCTCAGCAGTCTCCTGTGAGCTACTGGATTTCCCAGTTCTCAGCTACCAGTACACAAGGAACTTTGAAGGACCACAGTTCCTAGCTGTGGTGCTTGCACATCCAATTTATCTGTTGGCCATGTTAAAGCCAACATCCCAACCCCAAGCTAGCCATGGCACCAGGCCCAACACTGACGTTCTCCAACCATTCCTCCATTTTCTAGCTCAACAAGGTTTTCTGCAACCTCTGCTTAGTGCTCAATTCTTTATTTTCTGCTAAGCTTTACAAATAAAACAAGACAGAAGTGAAAGAGACAGAGGTCTTGGTTGCCTATGAAGCACTCAACTCTTACAGTCCTTTTTTTGCGCATCAGCTTCCTCCCACAATTTTAGCCAACCATCAATTGTCTTTTTAATTCTGGCCCAAGATACTACTTAATAGAGCAAGGTGGAGTAATAAGTTTCAACTGTGAGCAACTTTCCAACTTTTTCTCAAAATACCCTGAGACTACTGAGAAAGCTAAATAATCAAGGCGTACAAACTGCTTTGATGCAATCATCAGATGAACAGAAACCTTAGGACGAACAGAACACCTCAGGAACAGAAATATCATACAATAAATCAGAAACAACCTTTTAAAAATGTTTGTTTGTTTCAAAACAGTTTATCCTGAGTCCCTGCAGATCGAACTCACGCAAAGGGCAAGAGGCTCTGGATGGGGCAAAGCAAGGCACCACTCTCCTGAAGATGGATGATGGCACTGTCATAGCACCGTGCCATCTAAGCCAGTGGAATCACAGTGCTGGAGTCAGGAGTAAAAAGGAGAGGAACTTAAAATCATCCTGATATTAAAAAAAAGCTGTATTTTCCGCAAATCTTCTTGAAATCTCTTCATTATGTGCCTTACGCTGCCAGTTTTCAACAGTTGCTCTTATTTACTGTCATCTCCATTTCTCTTTTAAAGCAGATTATTCCTCTTACTGATCAACTTTTCCTATTGTGCAAAAGTTCCCTGATGCAGGCAGACTTATTAGGTGTTTTTTTGTAGAGGTTGTCTTCTTGTTACTGTTCAACAAGCAGCTGTTCATAATCCCAAAGCTTAACAATTACATTAATTTTAAACTAAAGGTTGGAGCCATAAATTTTCTCCAGTATTTCCTGCAGCTAAAGAAACTCAGTAATCAACAAAAAGAAAACACTAATGATATTTCGTTGCTTCTTTATTTTCCTGTCACACGTGCTGCAGTAACATTGGAAGATAAACAAGTGTTTGCTTTTCAGATTTCATTTTGAACACAGAAATCACTGCAGGGCACACAATAAAACTTGATTTTTGGCTTATGCGCCACAATCAATAGTTAATCCTCAGCTGAACATTCGATACAAGGTGCTCTGCTTAACCTTTTGTCTCCTGTTTCTCTCTCCTTTTTGCGTGCTATTTGATTTCAATTAAGCTGTGACTGAATAGATCACCTCTGGGCAGGATATCTTTCCTTAAATTAAGCAGCACTTTCCCTCGTGATCTTAATCAGGAGCTCCTTGAGGAGGAGTCTCTGCTGTTGCCACTGGACACCGAGCTCTCTGGCCAAAATTCAGCATTTCAACCAGCACAGTACAAACACAAGTTAATTCAAAAGCTCAGTTTAGATGAATCCGACTGTCTGGTCTATCTTCTCTGCTCAAAGCTTTCTTGAAGGTGATCCCAGAATTCGAATCCGACTGTCTGGTCAAAGCTTTCTTGAAGGTGATCCCAGAATTTTCAGAAGCCAAGGTCAAATCATAAACTTGGTGAGTCTGATATTTCGATTAAATAAATGCCAGTTAAAGCACCAGGAATTTTTCACCACTGTGAAAAATGTTCTACCTCCTGCCAGTCTCCAAATCAGTATTTCTGTGACCCTGAAAAATTACTTTTCTATGGACTGTGAAGTGCCTGCTTAAGGCTCCCTGCAAAGCAGAGAGATACCACTGCTCTTACTTGACCACTTCTTTTGATCAGGTCTTTTGACATTTTCTTCTAAGAGGACCTGCTGAAGCAGCACAGCTCGGAGGGAGAGGTTAGGCAGCCCTAAGTAAAGCTCCCAATGTTTTCATCACGTCCACTGTCATCCTTCTTGCTTGGATGGGGTGCAGTTCAAGCAGCTTTGCAGAGCAGTCACCAGTGAGACAGTCAGACCAAAACTACCACGGAATTGTTGGAGTTGGAAGGGACCTTCATCCAGGCCAACTCCCCTGCCAAAGCAGGGCTGCCCAGAGCACATCACTCAGGAGCATCCAGGCGGGGCTTGAAGATCTCCAGAGAAGGGGCCTCCACACCCTCCCTGGGCAGCCTCTGCCAGGGCTCTGCCACGCTCCCCCCAAACAAGTTCTTCCTCCCATTGGAGTGGAACTTCCCATGGTCCAGCTTGTGCCCGTTGCCCCTCGTCCTGTCACTGGGAACCACTGAAAAGAGTCCAGCTCCAGCCTCCTTCAACCCACCCTTGAGATCCTTGGAAGCATGAAGAAGGTCTCCCCTCCAGACTAAAGAGCCCCAGCTCTCTCCTCTTTTCCTCATCAGGGAGATGCTCCAATCCCTCCATCATCTCTGTTGCCCTACGCTGGACTCTCTCCAGCAGTTCCCTGTCCCTCTTGAACTGGGGAGCCCAGAACTGGAGGCAGGATTCCAGTTGTGGCCTCCCCAGTGCAGAGCAGAGGGGGAGAATGACCTCCCTCCACCTCCGGGCCCAGGATCCCATTGGCCTCTTGGCCACAAGGGCCCCTTGCTGGCTCATGGAGAGTCTACTATCCACCAGGACCCCCAGATCCTTCTCCTCAGTAGTGCTTTCCAGAAGAAAGCACTGTTCTCTTCTTCTTGTACAACAACTTAAAACTACAGTATATTTCTGTTAAGGTATTCAGAGACACTCCCAATCTGAAATCCACCCAGTCCGCGCTAAAGATTCCTCTCAAAATGCCATAATTAAGGAAGTAGTTGACTTCAAGTAAGCCTTACAAGAGACGACAAGGGGCAGCAAAGGAGCATTCACACAGCCTGCATTAAGCAGGTGTCTTCAGACACTTGACCCAGGAACCTGGTCTTTGCAGGCTCCCTTCACACCAAAGGGGAGAAGATCAGATGGAATGACGGCACGATGACTCTGGCAAGACTGAACAACCCTTTACCTTATGTCTGTGGATTCAAATGCCATAGCAGCTGACTAAGAAAATGACAGTGCAACAACTGTGGCAAGACTGAACAACCCTTTATCTTATGTCTGGATTCAAATGCCATAGCAGCTGACTAAGAAAAACAGCAAAGAAGCAACGTAAATCCAAAATCAACGTTGCCTCACGTCCGATCATTAAAACTCCACAGACCAAATTGCAACGTGTCAAAATCAGATCGAGCGTGTTGAAAGCTGTCACCACAGTAAAAGTTTCCAGTTAAGAAATACACTTTGATTTGGGAATATATATTCATTTTAGATTGATTGTGTCCTTTTTGTTTAAAATGAGACAAAAAGGGCAGGTTTTAGCTAACTAGTACACAAGAAAGTGAATGCTTCTGCTGCTGCAACATAATTTCCATGGTCTGCAGCTAATAACTCTGTGGGTTGCTGTAAAGGAGAGCTATAAAATCCTGCCACCTCCACAACAAACTCGGTGATGCTATGGACACGTGGTATTGCTATGGACATGCAGTTCTGGCTTTTGATGCCCATTTCCCTGCTTGCACAAGCAAAACAACAAAAAATCTCCCCTGAATGAGGAGGATTCCTACCACTGAAAAGAGCCTTGTTAGCTGTAAGGGGAGTTGTACACTATGTGTTTATCTACCTGTCAAGTCATCCTCTTTTCCGTGCTCATTCCAGATCCGCAGGGCAAGACCACTTGCCTTCCTAAAACAAATATTTCACATTTACTGTATCCTTAATGATTTGACATTTCAGGGCCTCTGTGGGGACACGTGACGGTGAGCTGGTGAGTCTGTGCCCTTTTTGAGGATGCTCCCTCGGCAGATCCTGCCCCTGTACAGAGAGCCTGGGTCCTTAATGGCAATTTGAGAGGGGCACAGCTCTCCAACATGATTTTGTTTGTTTTCTCTGGGGAAAATAGCGTCTTGTAGATGCCATCACACAAATACGGATTCAGCATCCAATTTAAGGGTGCAAGTAGGAGAAATGGGGAAACAGTTTTGTGACAAAGGCTTTGCTTTAACCCTTTTCCACATCTCCCTTCTCTGGAGCACATCACTAACAGCTGCCAGGCAAGAGGAAAGGCCTGGTAGAGTTTTTGGTGTCACTTCCTTCTTTTCTGAAGTAAATTGTTGAACAGTAGACTACACATTTGCTTTAGTTAGCCTAAGTACTTTATTAATTTTGTGTGTGTCTGGTGTTATTTTTGGCAGCAGAGATTAAATCTCCCTTCTGACAGAACCACACTGGGGAACAAGTGTCTCACGAGTTTTGCACCAATTCCTGGAGAAGGGGAAGGTAATTTTCTGGCCTCTGTCTATCACGAGTGTACACAGCTTGGTGAGAAAGGCTGTCGTTAATTACTAATGAACTCAGTGCCTCACACACAAAGAAACTGCTCTCATTTGAGATCTTAAGCATTGTTATAAACAGCCGAGACAGGAAAACATCCTGTGTGAAGAATTGGTTAAAAGATTCCAAATGCTAAGTTTTTTTTATTTTCTCCTGCATTAAGCCTTCTGACAGGAACAAGATGTTATTTCTGCCTGGAATAGTCCTCTGCCTCGAGTTCGAAGGGACAAAACATTAATATATGCATATATGCAGCCTACAGCTTGTTCATTAGGAAACAGAGAAGTTGAGGAGAGTATATAGGATAAATGTCACTGAGATATAAAGCTCTTTGTGGCTGTATAAAACTCTTCACTGCACTAGGAAAAGGAACATGCCAAGTATCAAAAGGGGAGAACGTGTAACTGCTTTACTCCCAAGTGCTTAATGATGGGTAAGTGTGATAAGGCAGGAGCACATCACAGAATCATGGAATCACAGAACCTCTTCATGGTTGGAAGGGACATTCTGAGATCATTTTTTTTTTTAATATTCTCCTGCATTAAGCCTTCTGACAGGAACAAGATGTTATTTCTGCCTGGAATAGTCCTCTGCCTCGAGTTCGAAGGGACAAAACATTAATATATGCATATATGCAGCCTACAGCTTGTTCATTAGGAAACAGAGAAGTTGAGGAGAGTATATAGGATAAATGTCACTGAGATATAAAGCTCTTTGTGGCTGTATAAAACTCTTCACTGCACTAGGAAAAGGAACATGCCAAGTATCAAAAGGGGAGAACGTGTAACTGCTTTACTCCCAAGTGCTTAATGATGGGTAAGTGTGATAAGGCAGGAGCACATCACAGAATCATGGAATCACAGAACCTCTTCATGGTTGGAAGGGACATTCTGAGATTATCAAGTCCAACCACACACATACACACACAAAAAAAACCACAACACAAATCCAAACAACATAAAACACCCAACCCAACAATCTCAGGCACTAGAGCATGCCCTGAAGTGCCACCTCTACACGGTTCTTCAATCCCTCCAGGGATGGGGACTCCACCACCTCCCTGGGCAGGCCCTTCCAGGGCCTCACCACCCTCTCACCAAAGTCATTCTTCCTCACATCTCATCTAAACCTCCCCTGCCCCAACTTCAGACCATTTCCTCTGCTCCTGGCATGATTCCCTTGGGAGAAGAGGCCAACCCCCACCTCTCTACACCCTCCTCTCAGGGAGTTGGAGAGGGCAATGAGGTCTCCCCTCAGCCTCCTCTTCTCCAAACTAAACATGCCCAGTTCCCTCAGACTCTCCTTGTGTGACTTGTTCTCCAGACCCCTCACCAGCTTGGTGGCTCTCCTCTGGACACGCTCCAGCACCTCAATGTCCTTCCTGTAGTGAGGGGCCCAGAACTGAACCCAGCCCTCGAGGTGGGGCCTCACCAGTGCCCAGTCCAGAGGCACCATCACTGCCCTGCTCCTGCTGGCCACGCTGTCCCTGATACAGGCCAGGATGCTGGTGGCCTTCTTGGCCACCTGGGCACACTGCTGGCTCCTGTTCAGCCCACAGGCCACCAACACCCCCAGGGCCTTTTCTGCCAGGCAGCTCCAGCCACTCTGCCCCCAGCCTGGAGCGCTGCAGGGGGTTGGTGGGACCGAAATGCAGGACCTGGCACTTGGCCTTGTTAAACCTCATCCCGTTGGCCTGGGCCCATTGATCCAACCTGTCCAGGTCCCCCTGTAGAACCTTCCGACCCTCAAGCAGACCAACAGTCCCACCTAGTTTGGTGTCATCTGCAAACTTACTGAGGGTGCACTTATCCAGATCATCAATAAAGATATTAAACAAGACTGGCCCCAAAACTGAGCCCTGAGAGACACCACCGGTGACTGGCTGCCAACAAGATTTCATCCCAAATAGAGACATGCATAGACACTGTAGACTTCTGTGAAGAGACCTCTATAGCAAACTTGAACGCATTCAGAACTAAAATTTCCTGCAGGGCTTCCCTGTTTTGTGTACATTTAAGTGATATAAACTACCCCAAAGGTTCGGTTGTGCTGTTTGTACCATTTCACAGTGGCAAAAGAGCAAAGAATCTAATTTCCAGCTGACCTTGCACACAGCCATACTAATTCTCATGCCTATGCAAAGCTGACAGAGGCAGCACAGCCCCACTGCCAGAACCTGTTATATTTTTACCAAAAAGCTCTTTCATCCACTTGCATCACTCACTCTGCTAAAAACGTGAAGCCAGGCCTGCGCTCTCTGAAAAAAGTTTCATACTCATTTTGAGTATTGGCCTATTTTTTATTTTTCTTTTTAAAAACACGTGACCAAAATCAAACAAAAACGCTGCCAGATCTAACGCTAATTTTTTGATGAAAAATTCATTTCTGAATTCTTTTATTCCTGCTTGGAATAAAAATAATTTTTGATTACAAAACAGCTTGCATAACAGAAAATCTACGCCCAATGCCTTCCTAATATAAGCAGGGAAAAAGCAACGAAGCAGGAAAATACCTGTTCTTAGTATTTGACTTAGCAAAATATGTTATTAGTGAAGAATTAGCTACATGGGACAGCAAATGAGTATTTCTGGTTTTAGAGCTGGCTTGAAGCTTTGTTCCAGGGGTCACACTTGGAGAGTTATAAATAAGGAACGCAGTGCAAGTCTCATACAACATTTGACCTTCCTCATAAAGCTCTACCTCCTGCTCTCAAGAGATAAAGGTGAGGTGAAGGGAAACTTCTTATATACACATATATATATATAATAATTATTAATTTTTAACAGCTTACTTCGCTCTCATTATTGAGGAAAAACAACCCCTGATTTCTAAAGGCATAAGTTCAGAAAATATGAACCCCCCCAAAACAGGAATCAAAAGATAAGGATCTTCTTTTCCATACATCTATTTCTATCTCAAGAGAGCTGACACATGTCTGGTATATCTGGTGCTATCCTTATTTTTTTTTTTTTCACTAGACAAAAAGCAAAATCACAGAGAAGACATATTTCAGCAGTTTTCTCTTATTAATACCCAGAGCCACCAGATGGAGCTGAGGTTATGCTTTTAACAAGGGGAAGCACAATTAATTTCTGAAAGGATTTCAGTGAACAATATACATCTGTATAATAAACAGACAAATGCGCGTAGACACACCGCCCTATGTCTAAATTAGGCATATTTAAGGTTTAAAGAAATGATTTGAACAAGACATAGGAATTAGTAAATCAGGTTCACAAGCCTCTCTTCTGCGTGCTTTCCTGGTGTCTAAGAAAGGGTTATCCTGGTGTCTAAGAAAGGGTTAGCTTTTCTAACTGTGTCTCCTCTACGAGCCACTAATACTTACAAACTTGTAGGGGTGCAATCCCTGGTGACACCTCTGCTTCTCTTCCAAATATAATTGAAATTGGCCAGCAGCTTCAAAAACCATTAGATTAAACAGATGAATATACACATCCAGACAGCGGAATTATTGAAGACCCAATACCTGCCTTAGCAACCAAGCTGTTAAATACCAAAGAGACTTAGGCACCAAAAACCTGGATTATGCTTCACTGTACGTTGCATATGGGGAAAATATAATATATATATACACACATACACATATACAGGGAGCAAAGATAGTGCTAAAGCATCAGGGTGACTAAAGAAACCACGCTGCTTCCTCCTTCCATCTCACTGTGTGCCAGGAGACCCAGACTAAATTACAGGGACAACAGTAAGCGATTAAAGTCAAAAGGTACATACATGCCAACTCCATTTCAAATGGCTTGTTAACATTTTCTCTCAGGGTTTTAATGAAGTTGCCTTGGTAGAACTCAAATATGTCAAACTTATTTATACACAGTTGTGAACGCCTGCTACAAGATGTATGGCCTGAATTAGTGCTATGGTAGACCCTGGAAAACTTGCTGACACTTACTGCTCCTTTCTGCTCCACAGTTTATGTAGGAAAAGGTAGTTCTTCTCTGAAGGGATCTCACCCCAATCAGAAAAGATTCGGGGTTGGAGGAAGACACTCCAGTCCCTGTCACGGAGCAACTCTGCCACAGCCAAAAGTAGTGCACATGAAGAGAACTGTCCAAAAATGATGAAGATTTGGTTTCATCCATAGCTTTAAGATTTCCAATTCTGAATTCATTAAGAAGCAAAATGAAACATTGCATTCTCAGAGAAAAAGAATTGCTTTGGACTGATCTAACGTTGTGCTATGAAATAATTTAGATTGCATTTATATATTGCGTTATAACTTAAAGATGATGCCATTAGAAGAAGAGGAGACTTCCCAGAGCCAAAATGGGATGTTTTGACATTGTTCAAGCTTTTCCTTCCCCACTTCTTCCAAAAGCACAGAAGTAGCACAGAAATCAATTCACCTTCAGGGAGTATTTGGATTGTGATGACACCAAAATGAATGCATCAGTTTCACCAAGCTTTCTCCAGCTGACTTCATCCTATGGTCCAATTCAGCCCTTGAACCTTCAAAACTAATTTAATGCACTAATAATTATATTTTACCAGGACTGAATAATTTGCCCAGATATCCTGAAGATTACTTGCATTTCTTCAGATGGCGTAAACTCCAGGAGACTTAAAACATTCAGCCACACAGGGATTCTCTTTGCTAATCTCCCTCATGCTTCCTTTGCAGTAATTGATTTTTTTTTTCTTGACCTCCTTGCCTGCAAAACCTTTCCTGCTCATTCACCCAGAGCTCCACATCCAGCCAGACCTGCTTCCTCCCACAGCTGGTGCTGGGGTGACAACACAAGGGCTGCTGATTGCAAAGGAGTGCCAGAAGTGCAGTGCCATGCCTGGAAAAACCTCAAACAGCCAGCAGGGAACAGCATCCCCTGGGAAATCTTTCTTTCATTAGCCAAGAAGGTCGTGCCCTTATTAGCCTCCAAAGCTGATGTGCAATTCCCCTTCTGGGCTGGAGGCTCACGCCTCTGCAGCCCTGGCCTTTTGCTGCACAGCAGAACCTACTATTGAAGCCAGTTCTTCCTCTGTGCTGACAGATTCATGCTCCACATGAAAGTTAGATAAGGATGTGCCTCCAGAAGAAAAGATGCACTTTTTATTATTTTTTTTTTGAGCTATTTTTCCCATCACCACCACTGCAGAAAAGCTTTGTCTTTTCCTGCCTTGGGAGAGAACTGTCGGTGCGCGGCTTTGCAGGATCTGAAGGTGCTTCTGGGCTGGCAGATGCCTGAGCTGCTGAGATAGAAGAGTCTTCTCCCCCACCCCATCTACTCAGCCCAATGCCTTGACTACCTTGGAGTACAAAGTGCCTTCCTACACCCTTCCATACAGACAGTTAAATACTGCAGCAGGGAAAAGAGGTGTCTACCATGCAACCTTCTGATACTTGGCCATGAAAAGGAAATGCCTCTGCTACAGAGCTGGGTTTAATTGTGTCCTCCAGCCCCAGAGGTTACACAGAATCACATGGGGTTGGAAGGGACCTCTGGAGATCATCTAGTCCAACCCCCTGCCAAAGCAGGGCCACCCAGAGCAGGTCCCACAGGAACGTGTCCAGGTGGGTTTGAATGTCTCCAGAGAAGGAGACTCCACCACCTCCCTGGGCAGCCTCTGCCAGGGCTCTGCCACCCTCACAGGAAAGAAGTTCCTCCTCATGTTTAGGTGGAACTTCTTCTATTCAAGTTTTGCCCGTTTCCTCTTGTCCTTGTCCACACGCTTAAGGCTCAACTCTAAATTAAGGATGGAAGAACATATGCACTCATGCCATGGGTCTTTCAGAACACCACTGTTGTCTGAAAGGAGAGTTAAGAAGCACCCTACTCTCAACATAGGTTTCTAATAAGAGATCTTCGTTCTTTTTCTTAGCCCTTTGAGCATGAGATGGATGAAAACTGCAGAGCTCTTAACCCACCATCTCCTTTGCCTTCTTCATTTGGTGTCTATTTTTGTCAGTCAGGTTGACGGTTGGACAAGATGATCTTTAAGGTCCCTTCCAACCTAGAAGATTCTGTGATTCTTACGAGATTTTATCCATAACTGTACAAAACAGGCAGTTTTCCCAGATTTAATAGGTATGCCACACTTAACTACCACTCAATAAACCACAACATCACTGGTGCCTGCTCTATTTGTATGAACAGAAAAAGGAGTATACAAGAAAATGAGGATAAGAGTCAGGATAGAGGGTAACATTCAAAAATCATGAGTAAGCAATGTTGGTTTTGGGTGCCGTCCCTGGATCCATAAGAAACATGGAATTGGGCTAGAAGCTGAACGAATTTTCAAGCCCCATCAGCACTCTTTAGATATGACAAGCCTCAGATGGGAGTAAAATGCTCTGAAACAGTTTCCATCCTGAAGGATGCACAAACCCTACCAGAACAGAGAGTTCGAGGTCACTGGAAACTGAAACTACATTAAAGCGGTTTCCTCAGTAACCGAAAATCAAAGCAGCCTTCAAACAGTGCAAATACACAAACCTTTCACTCCTTACAACTTTTCAATTAAAGAGGGGCAAACATACATTTAAATTATGAAGTGGTAAAAGCTTTCTGAGGTGCCCAACCCCGGGTAGCAAGCTCTAACTGCAAAGTATCTTAGGTAACAGCACTGCCTGCAAAGTTTCAAGGACAACCATAAGACATAGTTCAAAAAGAAAAGGAATAATACCATATGCTTTTACATGCATTTAGTGCAAGCATCACAACGTCTTTGTTCATGATTCTGTGCCACAAGCACCCAGTCTGGACACACTGGAGAGGATATAAGGCCAGTTTTTGACCTCTGCTGTGGTTATGAAATCCAAGCTCCACTACCTTTAGGTAGATACTGGTCTGATACTGGGTATGGCAGTAGCTCTAGAGCATCCTGCCACAGCACCAAGGTCCCCAGAGACAGGTGAGGCCACGTGCTAAGCTTTGAGATGCATCAGTGGTGGGTGAGGAAGAGCTCAGTTGACCCCCTGTAGCAGGGCCCAAGGCCTCTGGATAGTGCTTCAGGGTGGAAGCATGAAGTAGAGAGGTGATTCTTCTGCTTTACTCTGCTCTGGTGAGACCTCACCTGGAGTATTGTGTGCAGGTCTGGAGCCCTCAATATAAGAAGGACATGGACCTGATGGAGAGGGTCCAGAGGAGGGCCACAAGGATGATCAGGGGGATGGAGCACCTCTGCTATGAGGACAGGCTGAGGGAGCTGGGGTTGTTCAGCCTGGAGAAGAGGAGGCTCCGGGGAGACCTTAGAGCAGCCTTCCAGTACCTGAGGGGAGCCTACAGGAAGGCTGGGGAGAGCCTGTTTAGAAAGGCCTGCAGTGACAGGACGAGGGGCAATGGCTTTAAGCTGGAGAAGAGCAGATTTAGACTGGAGTTGATGAGAAAGTTCTTCACTGTGAGGGTGGTGGAGCACTGGAACAGGTTGCCCAGGGAGGTGGTTGAGGCCCCATCCCTGGAGATATTCAAGGTGAGGCTCGACGAGGCCCTGGGCAACCTGGTCTAGTTGGGGGTGTCCCTGCTGACTGCGGGGGGGTCGGACTAGATGGCCTTTGGAGGTCCCTTCCAGCCTGGACCATTCTATGATTCTAAGCAGCCGTGCCATCCACTGCCACTGGAGTAAAGGCTCATTCCTCCATTTTGCGATGCCGTGGGTTAGGAAGGAGCAGGCTGCTGGCAAAATCCTATTGTGGCAATATGGTAGCCGTGCCATCCACTACCACTGGAGCAAAGGCTCATTCCTCCATTTCGTGATGCCGTGGGTTAGGAAGGAGCACGCTGCTGGCAAAATCCTATTGTGGCAATATGAGAAGTTGCCTTGGATGTAGGATTCGGGCTGGGAAACCTGAGAGTCAGGGAATGGAAAAGGGAGAGTTATGCCTGATGACACAGCCTGGGACTCTTTAGCCTGGAGAAGAGAAGGCTGAGGGGAGACCTTATCAATGCTGACAAGTGTCTAAAGGGTGGAGGAGGATGAGCCGGACTCTTTTCAGTGGTTCCCAGTGACAGGACGAGGGGCAACGGGCACAAGCTGGACCATGGGAAGTTCCACTCCAATGTGAGGAAGAACTTCTTTGGGGTGAGGGTGGCAGAGCCCTGGCAGAGGCTGCCCAGGGAGGGTGTGGAGTCCCCTTCTCTGGAGATCTTCAAGCCCCACCTGGATGCTCCTGAGTGATGTGCTCTGGGCAGCCCTGCTTTGGCCGGGGAGTTGGACTGGATGGGCTCTAGAGGTCCCTTCCAACTCCGACATTTCCGTGATTCCATAAAATACAGGCGAATTGCTAACAATGCAACAGAAAATATTCACCTTCAGGCAGAGAACAACATTTCAGACCAATATTTAATGTTTATCATTAATAAACTGAGAGGGTTTAGTGGATTATAAGGGGTAGTAGCAGACAAGCTTTAAGAATAAGGCTGACTACCACGATTCAAAGGCATTTGCCTGATTCCACGAAGACCTGGAGCCCTCTGTGTGCATGCATATGCACATATATTCTCATTTTTATGGAAGATGGCTTATCTTTCTCTTCCTAAGGATTTCATGGCTTTATGTACATTCTCGTTACATTGAGAACCTGCAATAATGTTACCAATGAAATTGCCTATGAATAATACATTACTGCATCACATGAAATAGTCAATGATTTCTTGAGGGATAATGAAAACTACTAGTGCTTACCGGGTGCTGGGGCCAGGCAGTACACCGCCAACTAATTCATTTTACTCTTTGTTAAATAAAAGATACAATTCATTCATCTCCAACGTCATATATCATACAGCATGGGAGCAAAGGGGAAGCTGGTGTGAGCTCCCAGAATGGTATCCACAGCCCATACAGCCCAGGATGGTTTAGAGGAAAGCAGTAGGAATCAGCTGGTGGATCCCACCCCACGTTTTGCCAGGACCTCAGTCACCTGCTAGGATGAGATGTGTCAGCAAAGGGCTGTATTCCACACCTTAAATATTTAGATAACTTTGGGTTCAGCCTTTTTAAGCTTAAGCACTTAACCCATCAGCCTCTGCGAAAGCCACCCGAGGAAGAGCCCGCTGCCTAGTGAGCGCATCACGCCAATGGTGAATTACATTTCCAAAATAAAACTCTTCTTTTCAGTAGTGATACTGCAAGGTGCAAGCAGAATTGCTGAGCAGAAATCAACAACATGAAAAGTTTGGTTTGAAAAGAAGGTTTGAAGGTTTGGTCTTTATTTTTCAAAAATAAAGACCTACAGGAAACCCCATTTTATTAAATGGAGCTGACTTTCCGAAGCACCTGCTTCTTTTGTTTACTCTGCAAAATACTGAGCAAATCCTCAATATTTGACTCCCAGATCCTGGAAAATATGCAGACCTTTTCCTGGTAACACTTGGGAGAAAAAACACTACCAAACCCAATAATCCCCTACTTACTCCTCAGGGAAAAACTGTCGCACTGACATTACAGTCCAGTGATTACAAGACTGAAAACTGGCAATAATCATCCATATTCTTCACACATCAGACCAGAGTCTTTTGTTATAAAATATTTTCCTATGTAAGCAATGTTACCTTGTCTCAAACACATCCAGCTGACACACTTTTTGCCTTGTGTTTCACCAATAGGGACAGTTGACCAGAGTGATTTACAGGTAAAACCTTCCAAGAACCAAAATAATTTTTTCAGTGGTAATATTTTCTTTCAAAAGAAATGTTTTCTTGTGGATCAAGGATTTGTGTAATTTTAGCAAAATATTTCAAATAAAAAGAAATACTACGCTGTCACAAATCAGATAGGATAACTTAAGATTTTCAGGTTTTGCACTTCCTTTTTTTCTTTCCCTGCCCTCTCCTTTTTGTCATTACAAAAGCGTACGGAGATAAGAGATAAAAATTAGACACAAGGACAGACAGCCTCAGGGGAGAAACTCAAACCGTTTCAGCCCCCATTCAGAAACCAGCCAAATGAAAATGCTACATTGAGAAGCATGAAAAAATGCTTCTAATACACCAGCCCAGCTCTCGGTTTATACAATAAACATGAGAGACTTTTATGGGAGAGGGAAAGGGTTATAATTTCTTATGTGGAACCATAAAGGGTTGTCTCCCTAAGAAGAACAAGGGGGAAGAAGGAAGGGAACTGTGTATCCAAATGGAGGGCACACAGGCACCCGAGCTGAGTGGCTTACTTTGAAGACATAAGAAATGCTTTCAAGTGTATTTTGCTGTAATAGAAAAAAAACCAAACCCAACAAACAAATCATAAAACCAACAAACACAAATAAGCAAACACACAGACAAAACCATTAAGCTTAAAAGAAAATTAAATCCCCCAAATAATGAGCTCCAAAGCAGCAGCAAATTCAGCAGCAGTGAACTGATATATGGAGTTTCGCTCATATGAAGAACGATTATGATCTTTTCTTAAGAAACTGCAAAAGACTTAAAACCTCTAAGTTCACAACTTACTGGGCTCTGGCTGCCAGGGAAAATAACAGCAACTGCTTCTAACATTTTCCTCTGTAGACAGACTCTATGATTCAAGGGAGGAAGGGAAGAGCAACAACCAGAAAACCTTCACGCTCCTCTGCTCTATTTCCATTTTACATTATTATTCCTTCTGTGTATTGTGGTGTGAATGCAATCTCATTCCCTAGGAATATGAAATCTGAAGCCACTATTTCTTAAAAGGCAAGTTTCAAAACAGCCCTTCTTTATGGAAATAATCTCAATTTCTCTAGGTATTACCTATCTGCCTGAAACCTCAACTGTACTCTTTAAACCAACAGGCTTTCTCACTAAGTTTTGAGTTTACCAAAACTTCCTGCTTCCCATAAGAACCTCCTGTCTTGCTGGACAACTGGCCATTGCACAAGTCCAAACCCAGCAATCCATAATATGTTAAGGGGGACTTCTCGTGGCTGGTGACACCAATGTTGAAAAGTAAATGGTGGTGGTCTGCTTCACAGAATCTTCCTGGTTGGAAAGGACCTCTGAGATCATTGAGTCCCCCCACACACCCCCCAACACAAAAACCCCCAACAGTCTCGGGCACTGAAGTGCCACCTCTACACAGTTCTTCAATCCCTCCCGGGATGCTGACTCCACCACCTCCCTGGGCAGGCCCTGCCAGGGTATGACCGCCCTCTCACCAAAGTCATTCTTCCTCACATCTCATCTAAACCTCCCCTGCCCCAACTTCAGACCATTCCCTCTGCTCCTGGCATCATTCCCTTGGGAGAAGAGGCCAACCCCCACCTCTCTACACCCTCCTCTCAGGGAGTTCTAGAGGGCAAGGAGGTCTCCCCTCAGCCTCCTCTTCTCCTAACTAAACATGCCCAGTTCCCTCAGCCTCTCCTCGTAGGACTTGTTCTCCAGACCCCTCCCCAGCTTGGTGGCTCTCCTCTGGACACGCTCCAGCCCCTCAATGTCCTTCTTGTGGTGAGGGGCCCAGAACTGACCACAGCCCTCGAGGTGAGGCCTCCTTCACACTGCAATCCACAAATCCCCCAACTTTCTTTGGAAATTTGGTCCTTCTCGTTTAAGTCTGAAGCTTGGAATGGTCAATGGTACAGCACAGGAACAAAAAAGTGTATCTAGTGCACTTGGGTCTTAAATATTAGTATCTAAATCAGATTTGTTTTCAACTAAAGTGTAACAACCATAGCAGCAGCAAACAGGTAGCTGTTTTATCCTTTCTTTCTTAGGCACATCTTCACACCCCTGAGCAAAAGGATTCAGTTGCCCCATTCTACAGGTGGAGAAATGGGAGTGTATTAAAAAGGATGCCTCTCACCTCTGCCCAAACAACAAGCCAGGAGTGAAGATGAGATCAACACTGAGTGTCCTGGGCTCCAGCCTGATCTGCCACCTCGGGCAGAGGGCACTAACACACCAGGGCAATGTCAAAGTGCCTTTAATCCAGGAAATCCTTCTGGTGTGGCACTGTGGACGGATCAATGCTTCCTGAAGGAAGCCTTTTTTGTCTGATACAGCTCCTCAGGAACCCATTTCCACAAGAAATCGATTTGAATGCTTTCCAAGGCAGTGTGACACTGCCTGGCTGTACACGTTTCAGCATGGCCCCTTCACTGTCATCTTCTAAATCAATTTCTTTCACTTGGTGCCAACGCAGCATATTAGTTTTAAAGTTACCTTCTCGCTGAATAAGATGTGGCAAACCTGTGAATGTTATTGGTTAGAAGAAAGAGGAAAAACAGTAGAGAGAAATATCAAAGCTAGACTTTCGAAATATCAAAGCGTTTTCTTTCAACAACAGAGGGGGAAAAATTAAAATTTTTTATCTTGTAATGTGATTCACAGCTCTTTCCATAAGGCATGGATAATGCAATTCATGAATGGCAGTCTTCATCATTTTTTTGGGGATATATTCTGCTGGCATGAAGCTGTCCACACACTAAGAAGTGTCCAATCCTAAATATGTCAGCACAAGAGCAAACCTGAAGCAGGTGTATTGGACAAGGGTGTTTTTGTTGCCCAACATGTCCTAAATACATCAACAGAAGAGCAAACCTGAAGCAGGTGCATTGGACAAGGGTGTTTTTGTTGCCCAACATTAGCAGGCATAAAGCTAGCCAGAAACTCAAGGAGATTAATTTAGAGTTTTGCGTTAGCTTTTTAGTTCATTCCTTTTTTTTTTTTTTCCTTATAAAACCTCAGCTTTCATGAAAAAAGTGACTACTCCCAATAGTTCCAGAAAGTCAGGTTGCTGTAGAACTGTGTAGGATGATACCAGCCTATAAAATAGCCCTAAAGAAAATGGCACGTCCGAAACTACACACCTCCAACCCTGCAAGTTTAACCCATTATAATTCCTAAAATAAAATATCTCGGTTGGATGTTCAAAGGACAGAAGAGATTCGGGCGCACACTTCCTTCCTTGAATTAACTTTCAACAGGAAGATTTTGACCCATTTCTACTTTGATTTTACTTTAAATAAGAAGCGCACTTCACATTTTGTGTGAGCAGTCTTGAGACAAGAGTCAGCCTTGTGATATTCCAGGCACACACAAATCTAAAGACCTATAAACATCATTTGATGGTAATTTTCCCACTTAGGTGGCAAACAAAAATTTTAACACAGGGAGGGAGATATCTGCTGATATCAGGTGCAGCAGATCTTAATCTAAACTTCTATATTTTTAAACGCTTTGAATATGCAGAGTGGTGTAGAAACACCAAATAACATTGTTTTATTTTAACAGCACTTGGCACTATTCATGCACAACTGAATCAATCTATAATCGTTTGGCCACAAGAGCACTCCGTACTGTAAGAAACAAAAAGGAGCACTTAAACATCAGTCTTCAGAGTACTTAATATTAGCTAATTCTAGCAGACTAGCTCGCCTCTCTCTTGTAAGGACAACTCATGCCTGACAGATAAACAAAATGCTAACACGAATGCATTGAGATAATGTACTGTAACAAAGCTACTGTAATATCTAATGGCAGGTATTCAAGGCTTACCTTTATTTACCACTATTATCATGAGCATATATCCAATATCCATACAGTGTTCCTAAGCACTGCGTTTGTATAGTGTGTATTAAACTTCTTTGAGCCGTTCATAATGGATAAAATAAATTTTACAGGACATAGCCCCCAAAGAAAATACTATTTTGGGAAATGTAACTTCCTTATCTTCTTAAGTAACCCACAGTCACTGCACCAGTGCCTGGAAAGCACTGCCATCAGCTACCAGTTATGGTACTAACTGATGTGGATTTAACTACTCCATCATGTTTGCAATTGTCTATGCATGTTACCTGCTGTTCTGCACTTCTCCCCACCTGCTTGAGGGTGGCAGAGCCCTGGCAGAGGCTGCCCAGGGAGGTGGTGGAGTCTCCTTCTCTGGAGACATTCCAAACCCTGCCTGGACACGTTCCTGTGGGACCTGCTCTGGGTGGCCCTGCTCTGACTAGATGATCTCCAGAGGTCCCTTCCAACCCTATATTGTTTGGTGATTCTGCTTGTTGACCTGCTGCACACTGCCAGGATCCTAGAGCATGAGCTGTTGGAGGAGGAGAACGCCTTCGCCCTCCTTGACTGCCCAGCACCAGCTGCTTTGAACCCCCAGTGCCTGCTGGGGCTCCTTGAGAGGATGGAGCACCCACAGATTATAGATGGCAACAGCATTGCTACCTCACATCTCGGTACTGAGAACACCCATTAAAACGCCTGCAGGATCTTTGTTTTGATTTCCCCATGAGGCCTCCAGACCGAGGCAATTAGCAGCAGGTTTTAGCGACTTGTGAAGCATCAATGTAAAGCTCTTCTTCAGAGTCTTGAAATCATGACAGGCTAAGTTACTTTGAATTGTACATGTACAACTAACTACCCTGAGATCATAACAGACCAATAGGAACGGTTCTTACCACTTCAATATTAGCATTCACTTTTTTCTTTATTAAGCTCACATTCTCTAAGTCTCCTAGAAGACTAAGGCACGCTTGTATACATTTATATATAAGTTTAGAATCATAGAATCATAGAATTGCCCAGGCCGGAAGGGACCTCCAAAGGCCATCTAGTCCGACCCCCC
>NW_015090847.1:1299834-1316974 GCF_001431845.1 Calidris pugnax
CTGTTCCCCTCCAGCTTGAAGCCATTGCCCCTCGTCCTGTCACTGCAGGCCTTTCTAAACAGGCTCTCCCCAGCCTTCCTGTAGGCTCCCTTCAGGTACTGGAAGGCCGCTATTAGGTCTCCCCGGAGCCTCCTCTTCTCCAGGCTGAACAACCCCAGCTCCCTCAGCCTGTCCTCGTAGCAGAGGTGCTCCATCCCCCTGATCATCCTTGTGGCCCTTCTCTGGACCCTCTCCATCAGGTCCATGTCCTTCTTATATTGAGGGCTCCAGACCTGCACACAATACTCCAGGGGAGGTCTCACCAGAGCAGAGTAAAGTGGCAGAATCACCTCTTAGGTTTTTTTCCTACCTGATTTAACTCATTGCTAATCTGCAATACGCAAACCAGACCCGAGCCCTGCAGCCCAGGTCCTGGAGGCACCTGGTTTGTGACCAATTCCACCCTATATTCATCTGATCTACATAGGGCATACACACACTTACAATTTTACACGACTGCTGCTCGTTCTGAGCCAGCATGTGTATCTCTGCTTTACAGCACTGGGCCGTGTCGATGCACCCTAGGGGAGGTCACTTGCTGAGTTAAGGCTGCTGATACATGAAAAGGTTCCCTGTTCCTACAGATAGCTTCTGTCAAGAATTCTCCCTGCTGCAAAAGGCTCAGAATTTAAAAAGAAAAGGCACTAAATAATTTCTGAAGGTGATGCTTATGAAATGTAAGCATTTTTCATGGTAGAGCCCCAAACAAAGGATTATCTGTCAATGAATCTATCATGGGTGACGTCTGTGCTTCCATGGAGTGAACCACATTGTAAACAAAGAAAAGGCTCTTTTAATGGCCAAGAGGGGAGGAGGAAGAAAGCATCCATTTTCCCTGCAACAGAGGTGACAGACCTGCATTGATGAAGCATTTACATAAAAAGGGTACTTTCCTTATGCAGGGACACAGCGTGTTTCTAGTGTCATAGAATCATAAAATCATAGAATCATTGAGGTTGGAAGAGACCCTTGGGATCATCGAGTCCAACCATCTACCCTACTCTACAAAGTCATCCCCCTCTTTCTATTAGGGAGTGACAGGGAATATCCTATACAAACCAAGTGCTGCTAAATTGTGAAGCATAAACCACTGATTGTTTTTAAGTTTAAAGCTAAAGAGCAACAACATTCCTCAGTAGCCTGTGAGATGTGTTAGTCTAAACTTTGGAAAGTCATTAAAAAGCCAGAAGTGGCAGTTTCCTGTCTCTACTTCAGTGCTGAGCAGAAACTGAAATCTACTTTCTTCCTTCCATTGCCAATTTCCTGTCTCTACTTGAGCAGATACTGAAATCTACTTTCTTCCTTCCATTGCCACTTACTGGTGGACAAAGGGATATTTAAACTACTTCACAGTCAAAGCAAGAACCTGACAGAGAAGCCCAAAGTGGGTAGAATTAAACTTCTAAACCTTCAAGATCATCAAGTCCCAACCCCCTGCCCTGGGCAGGGACACCTCCCACCAGACCAGGTTGCTCCAAGCCCCATCCAGCCTGGCCTTGAACCCCTCCAGGGATGGGGCAGCCACAGCTTCTCTGGGCAACCTCTTCCAGTGTCTCACCACCCTCACAGCAAAGAATTTCCTCCTAATACCTAATCTAAACCTCCCCTCTTTCAGTCTAAAACCCTCTTTAACCAGGTCTCCCAAATTTTCTCTCCAAGTTCTTGTGCAACTGAGTCATCTGAGCTAGAGGTGATGAGCTTTCAGTGGAGAACAGGGTATGTAAAGCACTACAGATGATATTTCCTGAACGGAGCTGGGTTTTGTCATGTGGAAGTGCATCTAAATACACAGTTTTCAGCATTTATTACAACATACACGTTGCTGCTAAAATATATCATCCATTCCAGTCTAACAGGTCCCACTGGTGAATAATGCCATGCACAAGTTGCACTGCTGAAGATAAATGAGCTAGATTACCTACGTAATATCTCATCCATCTGAGTAAAAGGTGCTAAATGGTGTATGAATATGTGTAAAGCCAAGTGACAGAAGTACATACTCATTTTCGAAAAAGGAAAAAGTAATAGAATAATGTTATACCCAGGCTTTCTAACACCGCTCAAATTAAGGGTGGAATTTCACTCTATCATTATTTCCATTATATGCTTTTATTTGGAAAGGTTAAGAACTCAGCTATTAAAATGCACTCCTGGATGAAATTTTACAGGTAGAGCATTCCAGCATGAAAAATCTGCATTATATACCAAGAAGAGTTAATGTTTGTAATTTTTGCATCAGAATTAGGCACAAAACAATTCTCAAACTTTTCCATTTCTCTCAACTAAAGCATCAGATGTCTGTGTTCATGATAAAGCTCTTAGTGAATAAACTATCAGCATCTAATGAAGTATACACCAGAGCAGACGTCGCAATTACCACACGATAAAAAAAAAACAAACAAACCACAAAACTCTACTACACATATTGCTTAGTTCTTCCAAATTTCAGGGAGCAAGATGAAAAATAAAACCCCAGAAGATATGAAGATCTGTTCTCCAGCCTGCGGATCAAGATTCTGGCATCTTCTTGTCTTCTCTTCTGACAGAGTATGAACACTTGGAAAAGTGGAACACGTGGAAAATGCTCTATGCAACTCTATTTAGTCTTACTCCATCCCACACAAATATGACATAAAGTAATTTAAAAGCCTACTGTTATAGGAACGTGCTGCTCAACGAGTCATAATACCGAGCTGGTGGTGCTCTCACTTGGGAGAAATGCTGCCCAAACCACCACCACTTACATATATATATAAAACTCAGGCTACGTATTTAAAAATATAAATGCAGTCAAATGTCCCCAACAGACAATCTCTGCTCCATGAAAAGCAAAATGATTGTTAGGCCTCACAGCCGGCTATTTCATTTTCCCCCACCCTTGTCTTAAACAAAAGCAGCAAGAAAAAAAAATGCCAATTCATAAAGGCTTAATTCTCAAGCCACTGTGTCATGCCAAAATCTACTTTGCATTCCCAGGCAGGAAGGCCCCAAACTCTCATGGGAACAGCACACATCCTCCACATGTGAGGACAGAGTTTGGCTCCAGATACATATTTGCCTCAAAGCAGAAATATTTAGTTCTCAACTTTCGTGGTTGTTTGAAGTGGTGTCTCTCTAGCACTCAAGAGGAATTGGGAGTGATTGTGAGCATATTTTGATCTTCCATTCTAAAAATAAACTCCTTTCTCTATGCATCCTGACACTCAGCGCAGAGATAATAATAAGCCATTCTTAGAAACAGCACTGTCTGATGAGTTACATCAAGCAATTTAGCACAGAAGAGTGCCCAAATATTGCAGCCTAGGATACAGAAAAAAAGACATTGCAACAGGGGGGGAAAAAAGGATGGGAAGGGTGATGCCAAATGCTTTACAAAAGTGGTTTATTCATCCTTACGAGACAGCATAACCAGCCACTTGACATCCAAATGCTGATGTCCATCAAAATCATAACGATCAATACATATCGCGTGGCTTTCTGGCAGCCACCTGAAAATAAATTTGCACAAAATTTACAGAAGAAGGAAAGGGCCTATCTCCATCAGGAAGGTGCAATGTGTTAACTTAACGTGTGCTCATTCAGCTGAGGCCACTTGATCACTCCTGCAGATTGCTAAAGGTCCTGATGCCCAGTGTCCAAAGTCCAAATACCACACCAGCAGCTCCTTGGAGGTGAGGGAACCAAAGGCAGGAGAGAGGAAAGGGTAGGACAGAGGTCTCCCTGTCCATTTTTTTGGTGGAGCCTGAAACTGCAAGTCTGGTGGCCTGATCACCACCATGAGCTTTCTCTAATCAAAGTCTTCTGTGAGAATAGGAGAAGTAAAATGCAGGCTAAGCTCCTAAAACTAAGGATGCTTCATGTTATGGTCATCGATCTGGCTACGTGCTGGTTTAGCCTCCAGTCCAACAGTAAGTGACATGGGATCAGTTTGACAATAAAGAACAACAAAGACTGGGAAGGAAAGAGAAGGGTAAGGCTTTCAAAAAGCAATGTATATTGTAATATATATAGAACTCAGGCTACTTATTTAAAAATATAAATGCAGTCAAATGTCCCCAACAGACAATCTCTGCTCCGAGAAAAGCAGAATGATTGTTAAGCCTCACAGCCAGCTATTTCATTTTCCCCCACCCTTGTCTTAAACAAAAGCAGCAAGAAAAAAAAATGCCAATTCATAAAGGCTTAATTCTCAAGCCACTGTGTCATGCCAAAATCTACTTTGCATTCCCAGGCAGGAAGGCCCCAAACTCTCATGGGAACAGCACACATCCTCCACATGTGAGGACAGAGTTTGGCTCCAGATACATATTTGCCTCAAAGCAGAAATATTTAGTTCTCAACTTTCGTGGTTGTTTGAAGTGGTGTCTCTCTAGCACTCAAGAGGAATTGGGAGTGATTGTGAGCATATTTTGATCTTCCATTCTAAAAATAAACTCCTTTCTCTATGCATCCTGACACTCAGCGCAGAGATAATAATAAGCCATTCTTAGAAACAGCACTGTCTGATGAGTTACATCAAGCAATTTAGCACAGAAGAGTGCCCAAATATTGCAGCCTAGGATACAGAAAAAAAGACATTGCAACAGGGGGGGAAAAAAGGATGGGAAGGGTGATGCCAAATGCTTTACAAAAGTGGTTTATTCATCCTTACGAGACAGCATAACCAGCCACTTGACATCCAAATGCTGATGTCCATCAAAATCATAACGATCAATACATATCGCGTGGCTTTCTGGCAGCCACCTGAAAATAAATTTGCACAAAACGAGGACACAACTGGGAATCTACTCCATGACACCAAATCACAGCACTAAACGGAAAGAGAGCTAGATAAATAAGCTTGGCCCCAAGCATGAAGCCCTGGAAGACACATCAATTAGTCAATGTAGAAACAGCTGTAAAGCAGGTAGACTGAACAAACCTGGAGAGAAGTGTCTATCCAGGAGGAAAACCAAAGCAAAACCGTGCCTGTGGTTCCAAGGCAGGAAGGAAAGGGGCAATACTTTGCTTCACTGTTGACACCAACTGCAGTTGATTTTCTAAGCACTTGGAGACCAGACTTCTTAATAAAGCACTAATAAAGGAAGTAGAAGTATTATTATTTAAATCCTACCACTTCCATTAAGTTTTCTGACAGTCCTATATAAGTTTTCTCTATTTATCACCAAACTTTCTCAAGTTGTGTTTGAAGGGAGTACCATGGAGTTTCTCACTTGTCAGAAATTTAGCTTACAGAGAAGGCAACATCAACACCATCCTATCCCCTTTCAACCAAGAGCTGCAGAAAATATTGGATGTAAAAATTGTGCTCCTGCTTCTTAATAAAGCACTAATAAGGGAAGTAGAAGTATTATTATTTAACTCTTACCACTTCCATTAAGTTTTCTGACAGTCCTATATAAGTTTTCTCTAATCACCAAACTTTCTCAAGGCTGTATTTCCTTTATTTCAAAAACCTGTGTCACTCCACCTTTCTGACCTTAAACCCTAAAGGTCCTGAACATAATTCTTCAAAGTCTGGGCTAGCTGTTGTCCACTCCACTGTAGAGGATAAAACTTGTCAGCACTGGATTTTGGTAGAAGATCACTTTTAAAAAAAAAAATTATTTCAGTGGTACAAGAAGTATTTAAAGCTATCAAAAATGAGGTGAGAACTGAATCTGCCCAACTTCAGCAGAACTCTTCTCCTAAAGAGTGTGAGGACTAGCCATGCAGTCACATTCCTAAAACCTCACCTGTGATACTCCCTGTCCCAAAGAAACCAGCTCCAGAGCTACATAACAACTCTTACTCCCTCACACGTGCTACAATCCCTATTGCATAGAGGTGAATTAAATTTTTTCATCATCTGAATATAACACAGTGTTTCCAAACACGCATACACAGATGGTACGCTCAGTCATATTCTATAAATGGCATTAAAGAAAGTGGTTTGGCAGGAGCTGCTGCCTTTACAGGACAGCTTAAAAATAAATTTATCCACATCTTTGTTCCTCAGCAGTCATAAAACAAGGAAAAAGACATAACACAACCAACCAGCCAGATTTAAAGGTGTCTCTTTAAAAACGTTGTTGTTTTTTAACACTATTATACGATGAAGTTTGACAGGGAGATAACAAAACCAGTTGTAGCAAAATCTAATCCAAAAGGTAGGTGATTAAAGAAATATATTGTGGGTCACTTGAAGACTGGCAATGACTGGTTTTGACAGGAAAGATCTCAGAGAGAAGTCAAGTTGTCTTATTTAAAGGCACAACCACATTGTAAATCACTTACCTGAAAGTGGTGGTGACTATTTGGCTTTAAGCCATCACAGGAGAACTATGTTACAGCTCTTGTGAAAAGCACAAAATTCATTGCAGAACTCCTAACTCTGAAACAAGTTTCTTTAAGCCATAGCCCCTCCAAAATTATCTTTTCAATTACTTTGGACTCTCTCTTCAAAAGAATTTTAGACTTAAGCTTTTCATGCCCAAAATATTGAGCAGAATCAAATGGAGTTCTCTGTCCCACTATAAATCTTCTGGAACTACAGATTTCAAAGGAAAAATTCTGCAGCTTTATTACTAATCTGTCAGAACTACAGTGCCCAAAACAAATGATCCTCCTTTTTATAAGAGCTGCAGTTTGTTCTCCGTCGAAGAAGGAAAATACTGGTTTTTATGAATCTTTTTTCTCTTATGCTATTACTAGTACTCTGCTAAATCATAAATATAAATACCAAGGGTGTTTACAATTTTTTGCAAGTGACAGTTTTTCCAAAGTATTGCTAAATACATCTACATTTTTTTAAATACCTTCTTCCTCCTTCCATTCCTCCAACTAAAAAAAATGAATAATCAATACGTAGCAAAATGGAAGGGCAGGGAGATTGTCAAAAAATTAATGGCATGAACACAATCAGTGCAATAGAACAAAAAAACTCACTGAATGGTTTGGTAGAGCAAAGCCAGAGCAATTTTTTTTTCAAAATACGATACCTAAGGTCAAGCTGATATTCAGAAAGACTTTTGCACTCAAGTTTCTATGGCGTTTCTGGAGTCTACACTCTTGAAATTAGCAGGAGCTTTCAGGAACTGGGGATTTTTGAAAGTAAAAACCCCAGTACTTTCCCAAGCACACCAAGGTAATCTGTACCACTGTAAACCAGCTGCGTTATCTCAAAGAGTATAACGAAGCAGCTGTTTGTAAATGTTGTCCTTTTAATAGTAACCTCTACAAGCAGCATTTAAAATCACTACATACACCCAAAAAAATCTAGATAAAGTCTCGCAAGCACAAAGATGTTAGAACTTTGTCTCTAAGGTGATGTATGCTACTCCAGAACCAAGCACAGGGCCTTCCCTTGCTCTCAGGGGGTCTACAAACACATAGTGAGGGACAACGTCTGCTTGGGCAAAAAGACAAAGTGTGAGGAACCATGGGAGGAACTAAGACAAAGAGTAACCATGCCACGCAGGTACTTGGTTTAGGGCTAGACCATGTCCTGATGCAACACGTCTAAACATCTTTTAAATCCCTCCAGGGATGGTGACTCCACCACCTCCCCAGGCAGCCTGTCCCATTGTTTCATAACCCTTTCAGTCAGGAAATGCTTCCTAATATCCAATCTGAACCTCCCCTGGCACAACTTGAGGCCTATGAGGCCTAAGAGGTTTCCTCTTGTCCTATCATTCGTTATTTGAGAGAAGAGACCGACCCTCCCTGGCTACACCCTCCTTTCAGGGAGTTGGAGAGAGAGAGAAGGTCTCCCCTCAGCCTCCTCTTCTCCAGGCTGAACACCCCCAGCTCCCTCAGCCTCTCCTCACAAGACTTGTGCTCCAGACCCCTCACCAGCTCCGTTGCCCTTCTCTGGACCCGCTCCAGCACCTTGATGTCTTTTTTGTGGTGAGGGGCCCAAAACTGGACACAGCCCTCAAGGTGAGGCCTCCCCAGTGCCCAGTCCAGGGGGACCATCACCTCTCGGGCCCTACTCCCCACACTGTTCCTGTCACAGGCCAGGATGCCATTGGCCTTCTTGGCCACCTGGGCACACTGCTGGCTCCTGTTCAGCCCACAGGCCACCAACACCCCCAGGGCCTTTTCTGCCAGGCAGCTCCAGCCACTCTGCCCCCAGCCTGTAGCGCTGCAGGGGGTTGGTGGGACCCAAGGGCAGGACCCGGCACTTGGCCTTGTTGAACCTCATCCCATTGTGTTTAATGCTCCTCACTCAAAATGATGCAGTGTCCCAGTAAGCACAATCACCAAACCTTCCTGTGATTAATGCTCCTCACTCAAAACGATGCAGTGTCCCAGTAAGCACAATCACCAACCGGACAATCAGTTGGGCTGGTATCAAAGACACAACTTCATGTAATAAAGAGCAAGGTTTGTAAGTGTGTGCGCAACTGCATATGCTCATTGCCATTCTAACAAACTATTGGCATAAAGTAGCTCTCATCCTTATGCAAGTTGACATCCAGGTTATCTTTCTGTGCCATGATCTTAACTATATCATTTGTCACTTCACTAAAAGATGTACAGTAGTAAAAAGAGCAGATGTCTTTGGACAGCTGCAACATCATTAGTGGCATAAATTTCTTGTGTGTGATGCTCTTGCACATTGTTACTACCTCAGGTTAACAGAAAAGGAATCGCACACTCATAAAGCTATTTTTGGGTGCTGATATAAGAGAAGATCTATTTATTTTAGGTAATGAAAATTATTTATTTATGAGCATGTGAAATCAGCAGAAAACCACTATTTGAGAAGGTCGCATATCAAGTAACAGATGCAAACCTCCAATTACTTGTAACATACTTATGTCCTGGTGCTGTGGAGAGCAAATTTATGTACTCACACTTGAAAATATAAAGCAATTTTTTTGTTTAGCTCCTCTAATGTGACTTTTTCACCCCCTGTCTGCTGAAGCACAGCAATGCTGGTCCCCAGCCACTGGTGGAAGCAGATGAGTGGTGAATTACAGCCAAGAGCTAGCACAGATATCCAGATATTCTGATCTTCCCATAATGATACCTCCATTTCCACGTGAACACCACATGAATTCCTTATTGCCTGATCAAGAGAAAAAAGTCAATCAAGACTACAGAGAATGTAAAGTAATGAAACAGAGTGAAAACAACCCCCTCCCTCTACAGGGCAGCCCTGCTTCCTCCCTGCCTCGGAAAGAGACAGGTCCAATCCGAAGACGTTTCAAACTAGAAACAAACTTGAAGTAAAACTTTGCATCAGAACGACACACCTTGACCAAAGACCTTAGCTCAAAACCAGCCACTGATCTCTGCATCCAGTTCTCCAAAATTCAGATTCAACCCAAAGCAGAGAAAAGTTTGGTATAGAAGCTTGGACCTAAAACCAGGAACCTATCCATCTAGGGACTTGGTCCTTGTGCTGTTGAAGGCTGAGCAAGAGACCCAAGCTCCCAGGTATGTGGGAGTTCAAGTTCAAGGTTACCACAGTCTCAGCAGCCCTGCAGAGACCCTTCTCAAGCATTCACATCCTCCAAATGTACACTCACATTGTTTGTGCTGAGCCAACACATGCATTTGGGTGAAGATCTATCTATGTCTGTCAAGACCAAGATGATTAGCACTGGAGATGACCAGCAGCCCACCACTATGTAGTGGAGAGCTCGAACCAGGCTACAACTAAATTGACCCATTCGACATCATACCACTATGTAATGGAGAGCTCGAACCAGGCTACAACTAAATTGTATTTTCTAGGCTTTATGAGCCCAGGCTTGATGCACTTTTGTAAAATAGGTGAGTTACATTCATGCTACCAACAAAGCTGGACTGCTGTATCTCACCAGATTCTGCATCCAAAATGTTGTGGGTCCAACACATGATTAGTCCCTCAAAAACTGAGAGTAGCAGCCAGGTTTTGGAACAGCTGTGCACATCTAGGAACAACTACAACTGCTTGCTCCTGAGCTTTCCTGGGAATTATGGTCTTAAACACTCTGAGCTCTTCTAAATATTTATCCTCCAGTATTTGTATTGTGAACGCAGCCCAGAAACCCCAAGCAAACATACTCCACTAAGATGTCTGTGTTTAATGATCTGGGTGGGTCTTATATTGGAAATTCCTTTTCTCTTTTCTTGCCACAGACTATTCATCCCAATTCATCAGCAAGGCGCAAGCACCTAAAGAGAAGACACCCAAAGGAACTGTACTGCAGTGCTTCTGAATAATTTTTCTTGGAATACACCAAATTCATCATTTAAGCAGAGTGGGTTTCTCCCCCACTTCAAATCGACTGCCTGCTCCTAGAATAAGGGGCTCTTTAGGGATTTGGAAGGCCCTCAAAAATTTAAGCAACATTTTTGGTAGGATCTAAAAGACAGAAGAATGCAGGCTGCTTCAAGCCCAAAATGTATTCTCACTTTTCTCAGACAGCTGGCAAAAATTTCCCCTTTCTACTGTGTCATCAAGCAGTGATCCTATTTCTTGACAGACAAATATGTGGGTTTGCTTGGGCAGATAGATATTTTGTAGCTGAAATGAAGATGCAAAACCGGTTGTTAAAAATAGCTCTGTGAAAAATTACTCTGTAAGTGTAATATACATAAGAACAGTCATCAGAAACCTGAGCAAGATGCATCAAGGGAAAGCCTCACAGTTTTCCACTGGCTGTTTTTAGTGGGCTTTAAATTGAAACAACTCCTTTCTCCATCAGACACAATGGAATCTCTCAATGCAAAGGGCAAGCAGCTGCTTGTAGCTGCATTTCTTTCCAGTGCTTGTTGAAGCCTCTCTTTACTAACCACTCTTTCTATAGGGTCATAATTTTAATAGAAACACGTATTTACTCAACTATAGCACTCGTGCTTTCCTGTCTAAGCAGATTTCCTTTTCCCCTTTCTAGTCAATATTTCATTCTAAGACATGCTATTAACAAGTAACAAGAGTAGAAAATCTAGGAGACATTCTTTTTTTTCTTTTTTTTTTTTCTTTTTTTTTGCTTTAATAATAGATGATATCTATTTCAAAAGATAAAGATATTTCCTTGCTCTGGGATGTGTTCTTTTCTTCCCAGATAAACCACTATTTTGAACATTATGTTTGCTGCCTTCAAGAAACAGCAGATAACATTGAAGAGATTTAATTAATATGTACCACAGCATGACCTCAATGGATAGAACATCTACCCTGAAGGAGCAGAGCTGTAGGAGGTAATTAGAGCACACCATGACATTTATTACTAATGCTCTTCCATTGACATTTGCTGTTGACAGGCTGCATATAAAGTTTTCCTCTGTTTGCATTGACTTACAATGATATAGACCTTCCCACATACATAAGTGAGGAATGCTTGTGCTGTTTACAGTAAATTAAACCATAAGAGACAGAACAAAATCTTGACCTTTCTAGAGCAACTAGCTAAACTCCCCCCCAACTTTCTGGATGCAAATTTCTTCACCACACAGTGTACTAATAAGGGCTGCTGGTAGGAAATGCCTCCTCTGAGAAGGGGAGAAATCCCATGTTCCTGTCCCTATTCTCTTTTGCTGCGTGGATTTAAGAAAACAATAACTGTTTAGTGTAAAATGGAAAAATAGAGAGCACAGGAATCATGATCGAGGACCTTCCTCTCCTGACCCTCCAATTCCAACCCCTCCCTAGCCCTAAAAAACCCCTCTGCTCTTGGGTTGCATTACAGAGGGGATGTCTCTGTATTTTCAAGTATCACAGAATCAGAGAATCTTCAAGGTTGGAAGGGACCTTTGACATCATCGAGTCCAACATTCACACACACACAAAAAACCCAACCCAACAATCTTGGCCACTAGAGCATGCCCTCAAGTGCCACCTCTACACGGTTCTTCAATCCCTCCAGGGATGGTGACTCCACCACCTCCCTGGGCAGGCCCTTCCAGGGCCTGACCACCCTCTCACCAAAGTCATTCTTCCTCACATCTCATCTAAACCTCCCCTGCCCCAACTTCAGACCATTTCCTCTGCTCCTGGCATCATTCCCTTGGGAGAAGAGGCCAACCCCCACCTCTCTACACCCTCCTCTCAGGGAGTTGTAGAGGGCAATGAGGTCTCCCCTCAGCCTCCTCTTCTCCAAACTCAACATGCCCAGTTCCCTCAGCCTCTCCTCGCAGGACTTGTTCTCCAGACCCCTCCCCAGCTTGGTGGCTCTCCTCTGGACCCGCTCCAGCCCCTCAGTGTCCTTCCTGGAGTGAGGGGCCCAAAACTGAACCCAGCCCTCGAGGTGAGGCCTCACCAGGGCCCAGTCCAGCGGGACCATCACCTCCCGAGTCCTACTCCCCACGCTGGTCCTGACACAGGCCAGGATGCTGGTGGCCTTCTTGGCCACCTGGGCACACTGCTGGCTCCTGTTCAGCTGGCTGTCCACCAACACCCCCAGGACCAAGTAATGGAATAAACCTTTCAGAGTTTAAAATATAATCTCAAAATTAGCAAAATTTGGCAAAAAGCACACAGCAAGTGGAGGGCAAACTCCATTGATGTCAGCAGAAGTATCTAGACATATTGTAAGAGTCCTGGTAAAATCTGAAAATTTTTCAAGATACGAAACACTTGGTGGTAGAATGAAGCTGGAAGAATTTCTTTTTTAAAAAATCCTTTTCAGCTGGGCTGAAGCAGCCTGATTAACTCATTGAATTTCATTCAAAAACTTTTTTTAAACGTACTCCAGTTCCTCCCCTTTCCTTTCTCTCTTCCCTGTCCCAGCACATTAAACCTTACAACATAAAAAAGCTTTTGTGTTTTAATGAGTATGCTCCGTTTCGGAGTGACCCGCTCTCACCAGGAGACAATTATACCTGTACCTGCTGGAGGACAATTCTGTCACCCAAATTTGAATTTGTTACAGGGAGTTATCAGGAAAGTAAAGTGGGTACTTGTAACACTGGAGACAGCACAGGTCAGGCACGAATTCAGAATATCTCAGACACTACAGGAATTAATCACTACCCTGAATAGCATCTTGTGCATACAATGACAGAGCCTATTCTTGTGAAATCTTCCCCAGGCAGGAAGTGGTTGATGCTATTGGCTAATGGGAATGTAATGGGAGGTGTTACATCCCCCTTAAATTATCTTCTGTCTCAGAATATAATCTATATGCGTTTCCAATTTTGAGGAGAAAGAAGATTTAGCAGCCTCATTCTCTCATAATAGTTATGTCTATGAGACATGGTGGGTGTTCTGTTCGATTAATTTCCTAGCATCCCACTGATTTCAAAAACACACACTAATAGAAAGCAGCAAGGAGAGTACACAGAAGTACATTGTAATTAAAGATTATTTAAAGATTATTTACAAAGACTGAAGAAAAGCAAACAATTTCAGATAAAAATCAAAACCAAGCCATGTTTTTGCTTAGGCACTTGCCACAGCTTTTCACATGGTAGGAAACAAATGCATTAGACTTCTTGGCACAGAGGAAAAAAATGTTATTATTTGGCCAGGGCTTATTGTGCTAATCACCACTGACCTCATTAACACTCTATGCACTGCTCATTGCCCACCTGTAGTAACCACCTACTGTTGCTTATTTGATACCAAAGTTACAGGGTTTGGGCCTGGGATCCTTTTTCTTGGGCTGGTTACAGAAGACCTTACCACCAGAGCAGAGAAATAACAAGCGTAACCACCAATGAATCAAGAGGAATTTTACCTTCAGTTAACATGAGAGAAAAAGGAGCCAAAATTAAAGAGTAATAGCAAAATTGCACAGTAATGAAGAAGGTTTTTGTGTTTCTTTTTGAAACCACAGATGATTCTGGCATGGGCATGTCAAGTTTGAAGCAGAGGAGGCTGAGGGGAGACATATTCCAACAATGATTCACAACCATAAATATTCTTGAGGAGAGTGAGATTTGTAGGGTTCTAGCTGCTACAGCCAGAAAAATCAGAGTTGTTTTCTGATACACAGATCTCTCACCACATCTGCTCTGAAAAAAATGGTCACACATGCACTTCCCAGGAGTTAAACCCTGCTGTAAGAGCTCAGCCATGTATTGTGGTAACAGTCCAAGAAAAGAGATGTCTTATGAAATACCATATTTGAGGAAAACGTTAGAAACCCTTGTAATAAGTCCTTGATGGACTATCTTGCAATTCCTTAATTTACATATGTATGTAGAAACCTCTCTGCCTCAAATTTTAGGTTGTTTAGTTTATGGACACTTTATGATTCGTATATAAAGCTGTTACCAAAAGTAAAGAAATTGGGAAAACCTTTGAGTATTCCTAAGTTGGTTTCTGTTTATAGCCATGTCCTCCAATTCCGTCAGTGTAAAGAATTTGCAGAAATTGGGAAATCCTTTGAGTATTCCTAAGTTGGTTTCTGTTTATAGCCATGTCCTCCAATTCCGTCAGAAAGATCAGTGATGTTAAGAGACTTACAAAATCCCCATCTCCTTGGGAATACTCAGTCAAGTCAGATCAGCTGCAACTCTGAAGCCAATAGACATAACTTACAGCATGTTAAACCCAAGTGGTTAATATGTTGCTTTCAAAAAGCAGTTACTCAACGAACACGACACTACTGCAGTCGTTTCTAAGGGAGCCCATGTGGAAACAGGGATCAAATGCTGAGCCCTTTAGAAGAATTGAAAGTCTAGTCCCACATCTGCTTCAGTGAAAACATTCCGAGATCCCATCTCTATGGTTTGTCACATCAGCCTTAAAAAACCAAACCACACACACATACAAACCACAAAAGGTCATTTTATACATTTTACACAGGGGACCAAATTGCCAGTTTCCCTTTGAAATTAGGCAAACACTGGAGACGCTGAATGTCAGCTAACAAGATATTGTAATTTCTTTCTTAACCAACTCTAAATGCTAAAAAAACCAACCAACCAAACCAAAAAACCCCACCAAAAAACCCCCTTCAGTCTCCACATCTGCAGTGTTCCACGTTCTTTGCCTCCTGTCTCTCTGAAGCTCTGCAGGACCCTAGATATGCTCCTCCTAGAGACAGAGAGCTAATGCTTGTTCTGAAAATTGGGAATCAAGCTGATTATGGCTGGCTTGTCACGGTTTGTCCTTGTATTAGATTTCAACTAAATTCAATTACACAGTGTTCTCCTTGCTGCCATGAGATGAATGGCAGGACGAAGATGAATGAACACAACTGCTGAAACTGATTGATCCCCACATGCAGGCAGGTTGATTAAAGTGTCCAGAAGCAAAATGAGGAATAGTATTCATCTGTAACTACTGGTTGGGTCTTCAATTAAATACTGTTTTCACCAAATGCCAAGAAACAGTCCGATTCCTGTTGGTTTTGCAAGAGCATGAGTGCAGCACCTGAACTGCAACTTGACAAAGTGAGATAAAACTTACTTTTACATCAGTTCATCTTTAGCTTTCTTTTCAATGGCTACTTAGCTGCCCCAAACATTTACTTGGAACAATTAAACAACTAAAAAGCGTGTTAATAAAAGGCAAAGTTGAATTAGACACTTCATAGAATACCAGGTTGGAAGGGACCTCAGGGATCATCTGGTCCAACCTTTCCTGGAAATGAACAGAGTCTAGACAAGATGGACCAGCTGGATCTTAAAAGAAAGGTTGAGGAAAAGTGCCTGAGTAAATTTTTAAGGGGACAGAGAAGTAAATCTCCACTCCACTCCGTCAAAATCAGCATTTTCCATATATAGCCAAGGACTTGGTGTGTTTTTAACCCAGGGATGATCCATTTCCACATGCTACTACAAACTGTACCTATTCCACCTCGCTAGCTAGACATCTGGTTCATATATTGCCAAAGCAGAGGCCAGATCCCAGCTGTCAGCTTGGAGTTTTAACTATTTTCTCTCAACCATCTGTGGTTTCTTCTGCAGAGCGAACACCACTGTTTCTGGCACCGTGTCGGCTTCTGAACCTGTGTCCAACTCCAAACTAATAAGTGTCCCTTTATTTTCGGGATGACAGCTCATTTGTCTTGTCCTGGTACACCATCCCCTTCTCTGAATAACATTTTGAAAGGCAGTGCTGTCTTCTCCCTGGATCTACGCATTGCACTGATGCTTGTAAAGTCACACAGAGCGAGGCCATCTGCGCAAGGCTTGAGCCATCCCAAACCCCTCCAACACTAGATTTCCCTAGGTTTTGTTGGCTTGGCTTAGGTAGTTTAGCCAGGATCGACCTTCTGCATTTCCCCTCCCTTCTGAAATCTCTAGCAAAGTAAGTCTTAGCTGCTTATATCTGTGCTGCACCCACAGAGAGAGCCTCTTGCACCAAGAGAGACCTTTCCAATCATAGAATCATAGAATGGGTTGGGTTGGAAGGGACCTCAAAGATCATCGAGTTCCAACCCCCCTGCCCTGGGCAGGGACACCTCCCACCAGAGCAGGTTGCTCAAGGCCCCATCCAGCCTGGCCTTGAAACAAGGTAGGTTTAGACTGGACATGAGGAAACAATTCTTCACAGAAGGAGTGGTCAGACACTGGAATAGGCTGCCCAGGGAGGTGGTGGAGTCACCATCCCTGGATGTGTTTAAGAGCCGTTTAGATGTGGTGTTGAGGGATATGGTGTAGGGGAGAACTTTGTAGAGTGGGGTTGATGGTTGGACTTGATGATCCCAAGGGTCTTTTCCAACCTGATTGAGTCTGTGATTCAAAGTGCATCTGGCCTGTGCTACTGAGTGATATCAGGAGCAGTATCTACTAACAAAGTTTCAAGGAGTGACATTTAAATATATAACTCCACAAGGAGGGTGTAATTGTCGTAACGTATTATTGTGTAGCACCTTCTTTGCAAAGGATGGGAAGGGAGAACTCTGCTGGCACCATTGAACTTGGGAGCCTGAAGAAATTGCTGCCTGAGGTCTGTGCCAGAGCCTGCCTTGTGTTGTCAGGGGGTCTTGGAGGGAAATTTGGAGCACCCGAGTGCTGCTCTGGAGAGCACTAGAATCATAGAATGGTTAGAGTTGGAAGGGACCTTAAAGATCATCCAGTTCCAACCCCCTGCCCTGGGCAGGGACACCTCCCACCACACCAGGTTGCTCAAGGCCCCATCCAGCCTGGCCTTGAACCCCTCCAGGGATGGGGCAGCCACAGCTTCTCTGGGCAACCTCTTCCAGTGTCTCACCACCCTCATAGTAAAAAA
>NW_015090847.1:1316984-1334474 GCF_001431845.1 Calidris pugnax
AGGATGGGAAGGGAGAACTCTGTTGGCACCATTGAACTTGGGAGCCTGAAGAAATTGCTGCCTGAGCTCTGTGCCAGAGCCTGCCTTGTGTTGTCAGGGGGTCTTGGAGGGAAATTTGGAGCACCCTTTTTTGGAGTGTTGCTCTGGAGAGCACTAGAATCATAGAATGGTTAGAGTTGGAAGGGACCTTAAAGATCATCCAGTTCCAACCCCCCTGCCCTGGGCAGGGACACCTCCCACCAGACCTGGTTGCTCAAGGCCCCATCCAGCCTGGCCTTGAACCCCTCCAGGGATGGGGCAGCCACAGCTTCTCTGGGCAACCTGTTCCAGTGTCTCACCACCCTCATAGTAAAAAATTTCTTCCTGAGATCTAATCTGAATCTTTTTTCTTCCAATTTAAAACCATTTCCCCTTGTCCTATCATTACCCTTCCTGGCAAAGAGTCCTTCTCCAGCTCTTCTACAGGCCCCCTTCAGGTATTGAAAGGCCGCTATAAGGTCTCCCCAGAGCCTTTTGAAGGCTTCCAAGCCTTCAAATGCTTCAGAGGCATTCTTTCTCTTTACTTGCGTTTTGAGGGTGAAGTGTGGTTGAAGTGTTCTTCTCCTACCCTACGCCTTTTAATTAATTTTAATTCTGGTAAGGCTTACTCAGCAGGCTGTGTTTCCACACATTGCTTCCACTGCCACTATCACATGCTGTATGTAAATCACTGAGACACAAAGACTCCAGGTATTAATTGCTTCAGCGCACGGATCGTGGCTGCAGAGCGTGGCCTTGCCCTGCATCACCTAAGTGCATTCAGAAGACAACAACTGGCCCCAAAAAGCTCCTGAGAGAGCTTGTAATCCAAAGACACAGTTCATTGCAAGACAGCAATCAGCCTCTGCAGCTCTTTGCTCATCTCGTTAGTGCTTCCTACTGCCTTACCCTTCCTACCTCTGTACAAGGAGACCAGGTTCTCACCTCAGACTGAGTTTGATGTGGCCAAGGGTTGTGACAGCCCTTGGAAAGCTGGTCTCAAGCAAAGCTCAGGTCTCAAGATCTACCAACAGGTTGGCACCTTCCCACAGCAGGGTGGACCCTGGGAAGGGTCCTGGGTCATGGGTATCCCACCCACCAACCACATCTGGGCATGTTGAGTTTGGAGAAGAGGAGGCTGAGGGAAGACTTCATTGCCCTCTACAACTACCTGAAAGGAGGGTGTAGAGAGGCAGGTGACAGCCCTTGGAAAGCTGGTCTCAAGCAAAGCTCTGGGTCAGGTCTCAAGATCTACCAACAGGTTGGCACCTTCCCACAGCAGGGTGGACCCTGGGAAGCTAGTGTCATGGGCATCCCACCCACCACCCACATCTAGAGCTCCCTTTCCCAACACACACATGAGGAAAGCTGAACAGATCTCAGGCACACAAAGATTTTAACGTGTGGCTTTGAAGTTTTAGAAAGCTGATGGGCCCCAGACTTGCTCATCTCCAAGTCAGACAAGTGAAACTTTCAGATTTAACTAATGGAAACAGAGTATTTGATTGGTGGTTTTTTGTTTCTGTTTTTGTTTTTTTTTTGTGGTTGGACTCGATGATCTCAGAGGTCCCTTCCAACCACTAAGATTCTGTGATTCTGTGATCTAGAGCTCCCTTTCCCAACACAGACACGAGAAAAGCTGAATGGATCTCAGGCACACAAAGATTTTAACGTGTGGCTTTGAAGTTTTAGAAAGCTGATGGGCCCCAGACTTGCTCATCTCCAAGTCAGACAAGTGAAACTTTCAGATTTAACTAATGGAAACAGAGTATTTGATTGGAATAAATTGTACTGAAAACAACTGATACTCAACATGGTTGAGTATCAATTATGGTGCTCCCTTTCCCAACACAGACACGAGAAAAGCTGAATGGATCTCAGGCACACAAAGATTTTAACGTGTGGCTTTGAAGTTTTAGAAAGCTGATGGGCCCCAGACTTGCTCATCTCCAAGTCAGACAAGTGAGACTTTCAGATTTAGCTAATGGAAACGGAGTATTTGATTGGAATAGATTGTACTGAAAACAATTGATACTCAACATGGTTGAGTATCAATTATGGTTGGACTCGATGATCCCAAGGGTCTCTTCCAACCTCAATGATTCTATGATTCAACCTCATTGTGATTTCCATGTATAGTGCACTTTAACACAAGTCGTGATAATGTACCATATCCTCAACACTGATGAGTCTCCTTCTCTGGAGACATTCAAACCCCGCCTGGACACGTTCCTGTGCAACCTGCTCTGGGTGGCCCTGCTTTGGCAGGGGGTTGGACTAGATGATCTCCAGAGGTCCCTTCCAACACCATGTCATTCTGTGATTCTGTGACACCATATACATATTGACAACAAAGTAAAAGACTTGGTTACAGTGAACTAAGAACCCAAGAAATTCCAGTCTTGATGAATTTCAAGGAAACAGAAGAGGTAACCCAAGCTAGGAACTCTTTCCTGGATATGGCCAGTGTCAAGGAGGTCACAGGACTAAAGGGTTGCAAGAACCATGTCATAAAAGCATTAGGATCAACTCCTGCACCCACCTGAACCAGTGGCAGTGCTGCAACCAAGGTCGGAGTCAGGCTTGACAGCCATAGGTCTTGATGAAGTGGAAACTGTTTTCCACATCCATCATCTGAGGTCAGAAGTGAGAAGCAAACACTGCAGAAACGGCTACATATGGTGCTGCAAAAATAACTAGTGACTGTGTGGTGAGGAAAATTTGCACTCCAGCCTTCGGGAGAAGCTCCCTGAAACAGCAGTTTCAAACGGCAGTAAAGCCAAACCAGAGGAACATTAAATATGCAGGTGATATTTTGCTGATGCAGTAAGATCCTTCAGTTTCACTTCACTCCTTTATTGGGCCTTACAGCACAGACTTGCCAAATATCTGGCTTTAAGATGAAGTAGAAAGAAAATAAGTTTTAAGTGTGTGAATGAATCCCATCCTAGTACACTTTTCATCGAGGACTGAACGTGAGCACATCCTTAGTATTTTAGCATTCACATCAAGTCTGGGCTAGACAAAATAATAAATACATTAAAATGGTTAGGCAGATTATTATTATTTTTTTTAAAAGGATAAATTGAGTCACCAAAGCTTTTCATTATGGAGCAGATACAGGTTTGTCAAAATAGCTGGAGAAATAAATTACATTCTCTATTCGTTTGCTCTGGAGATACCCAAGATATATCTTCCCAGGGATGATTCAGTTTGTGAAAATGACCTTTTGGGAAAAGAGGAAAATTTTCAATACCCTTATATATCATGAATTATAGGACTCTCTGTAAAAAAAAAAGTGGACTGGTGTTGTTTTCAAAACTGTGACTATATACAAGAACAAACACAGGAGAAAACACGTTAAGAGTCTCATTGGGGCAGATCTGGAGAACTCCTACTTGGGCACATCTGCCTCAGCTTGGGGGCAACTCTCCCCAAAGACAAGTAAACAAACACTAAATACAAACCCCCAGTTGAAACTTGGTCTGTTCTTTTTTGACACAGCCACAAATGAAATAAGCATCCAGGGAAGTGATAATATTAGGATTAATGAGATGAAAAGATGATGTGCGAGGGAGAATTTATATACTTTGAGGCCCAGAAATTGATCGACTTTCAAGAGCTGGAAAAAAAAATAATCAGTTAATAAGTTTAAGTCACTGAACAAATATTTCCAGAGAGGTAGATGTAGAAGAAATATCTGTGGATTAGACAGCCTGTCATATCAATAGGTCAAATGCAGCTGTACTCAACAGAAAAGTTTCACCTGGCGCTGAGGCTGATGAGTTTTCTGACAGCTCACGTATTAACAGGAAAACAGGGGGTCGATCTCTCTGAATTTAGGGCAAAAGTTTAGCCCAAGTCAGAAGTTTATCTCCGTGTTTTAAAATTTTCACTTCAAAATGATGTTTTCTATTCTTTTTCCCCTCAAATGAAACACTTAAAATTTCATTAAAACTGAAATTATTTCCACTCGCTGAGAAAATAAAACATTTAATTTGAGGTCGGTGCTAATTCTTCTTGAAATTTGTATTGTTTTCCAAATACTCCATTCTCCCCACACAAAATGAAGAAGAAAACCTCTTTTGTAAAGCTTTTTTCCCCAGAGTAATAATTGCAATTTTTTATCCAAATATGTCTGTTCAAAAAAACCGAAACCTTCAAGTCTTTATGAATCTCAACAGATTTCATCCTGTGAAGACTCAGTTAAAAATGATCTATTCAGTTGGCCAAAAAAGATAATTTCATACTGTTGTAACTCTACTATAAGTCCAAAATAATTTTGATGGGTTTCTGATTATCACATGATACTCAACATGGTTGAGTATCAATTATGGTTGGACTCGATGATCCCAAGGGTCTCTTCCAACCTCAATGATTCTATGATTCAACCTCATTGTGATTTCCATGTATAGTGCACTTTAACACAAGTCGTGATAATGTACCATATCCTCAACACTGATGAGTCTCCTTCTCTGGAGACATTCAAACCCCGCCTGGACACGTTCCTGTGCAACCTGCTCTGGGTGGCCCTGCTTTGGCAGGGGGTTGGACTAGATGATCTCCAGAGGTCCCTTCCAACACCATGTCATTCTGTGATTCTGTGACACCATATACATATTGACAACAAAGTAAAAGACTTGGTTACAGTGAACTAAGAACCCAAGAAAGTCCAGTCTTGATGAATTTCAAGGAAACAGAAGAGGTAACCCAAGCTAGGAACTCTTTCCTGGATATGGCCAGTGTCAAGAAGGCTATGGTCACAGGACTAAGGGTAGAAGGCTATGGTCACAGGACTAAGGGTTGCAAGAACCATGTCATAAAAGCATTAGGATCAACTCCTGCACCCACCTGAACCAGTGGCAGTGCTGCAACCAAGGTCGGAGTCAGGCTTGACAGCCATAGGTCTTGATGAAGTGGAAACTGTTTTCCACATCCATCATCTGAGGTCAGAAGTGAGAAGCAAACACTGCAGAAACGGCTACATATGGTGCTGCAAAAATAACTAGTGACTGTGTGGTGAGGAAAATTTGCACTCCAGCCTTCGGGAGAAGCTCCCTGAAACAGCAGTTTCAAACGGCAGTAAAGCTAAACCAGAGGAACATTAAATATGCAGGTGATATTTTGCTGATGCAGTAAGATCCTTCAGTTTCACTTCACTCCTTTATTGGGCCTTACAGCACAGACTTGCCAAATATCTGGCTTTAAGATGAAGTAGAAAGAAAATAAGTTTTAAGTGTGTGAATGAATCCCATCCTAGTACACTTTTCATCGAGGACTGAACGTGAGCACATCCTTAGTATTTTAGCATTCACATCAAGTCTGGGCTAGACAAAATAATAAATACATTAAAATGGTTAGGCAGATTATTATTATTTTTTTTAAAAGGATAAATTGAGTCACCAAAGCTTTTCATTATGGAGCAGATACAGGTTTGTCAAAATAGCTGGAGAAATAAATTACATTCTCTATTCGTTTGCTCTGGAGATACCCAAGATATATCTTCCCAGGGATGATTCAGTTTGTGAAAATGACCTTTTGGGAAAAGAGGAAAATTTTCAATACCCTTATATATCATGAATTATAGGACTCTCTGTAAAAAAAAAAGTGGACTGGTGTTGTTTTCAAAACTGTGACTATATACAAGAACAAACACAGGAGAAAACACGTTAAGAGTCTCATTGGGGCAGATCTGGAGAACTCCTACTCGGGCACATCTGCCTCAGCTTGGGGGCAACTCTCCCCAAAGACAAGTAAACAAACACTAAATACAAACCCCCAGTTGAAACTTGGTCTGTTCTTTTTTGACACAGCCACAAATGAAATAAGCATCCAGGGAAGTGATAATATTAGGATTAATGAGATGAAAAGATGATGTGCGAGGGAGAATTTATATACTTTGAGGCCCAGAAATTGATCGACTTTCAAGAGCTGGAAAAAAAAATAATCAGTTAATAAGTTTAAGTCACTGAACAAATATTTCCAGAGAGGTAGATGTAGAAGAAATATCTGTGGATTAGACAGCCTGTCATATCAATAGGTCAAATGCAGCTGTACTCAACAGAAAAGTTTCACCTGGCGCTGAGGCTGATGAGTTTTCTGACAGCTCACGTATTAACAGGAAAACAGGGGGTCGATCTCTCTGAATTTAGGGCAAAAGTTTAGCCCAAGTCAGAAGTTTATCTCCGTGTTTTAAAATTTTCACTTCAAAATGATGTTTTCTATTCTTTTTCCCCTCAAATGAAACACTTAAAATTTCATTAAAACTGAAATTATTTCCACTCGCTGAGAAAATAAAACATTTAATTTGAGGTCGGTGCTAATTCTTCTTGAAATTTGTATTGTTTTCCAAATACTCCATTCTCCCCACACAAAATGAAGAAGAAAACCTCTCACTCGCTGAGAAAACAAAACATTTAATTTGAGGTCATTGCTAATTCTTCTTGAAATTTGTATTGTTTTCCAAATACTCCATTCTCCCCACACAAAATGAAGAAGAAAACCTCTTTTGTAAAGCTTTTTTCCCCAGAGTAATAATTGCAATTTTTTATCCAAATATGTCTGTTCAAAAAAACCGAAACCTTCAAGTCTTTATGAATCTCAACAGATTTCATCCTGTGAAGACTCAGTTAAAAATGATCTATTCAGTTGGCCAAAAAAGATAATTTCATACTGTTGTAACTCTACTATAAGTCCAAAATAATTTTGATGGGTTTCTGATTATCACATCTATAGTATATTCACTTTGGTTCTTGTGTCACTGGTAACAGCTGCATTTTCACACCTTAAATTATTTGTTCCTACTGAGAATAGTGAGAAATTTTATTCACTCTTTCTCAGCCATTAGGAAAAAATGAAAAAAAATTATATAGCAAATTATGCAAACCGACATTGCTGATCTTTTAAAATATTGCTAGAGGTTTTTGAGATATATTACCAGGATAACCTCTGTACATCAGAAAAACACCGGAGTGCTGGCTATCTCATTTCCATTTTATAGCCTGTGTTACAGACATAGGTACATTATATTTCAGAAATATATAGCAAGGAAGCTTATAATTTATCCTCATCTGGAGAATGTGAAGCAGGGTTTTAGAGACTCCTGCTTAGGGCTATTCTGCAGTGCAACTTTGATAAAATTGACAACCTATCTTTTTAGTCAAAGATTTATAGGACACACGACTGCTTCCAATTTGCTGTTTCAACCAGAAAGAGCATTTCATGTAGAAGGCTCCCACAGCAGACTTTGGGTGCAAGCATTACTGCTGAGAGGGAGGGGAAATAGCTTTTTCTGACACAGATTGATTTTTATACTTAGGTGAACCTCTTAGTCCCCGGGGCTGGTCGGGGTAGGAGCAGGGTGTCCAGCACCCCAGCTAAATTATGGGCAGGAAAGCTCAGGGGATGAAGTTTGCTGTCACCATGAGCAAACAAGAGACCTGCAGGGGCACGATTTCCACTAAATTAAGAATATTTGATGTCATAGAAAAGGGTACCACTACATTACCTAAGCCTTAAGGGCTCTAACACAGAGATGTGCTGTCCACAATGACCTTGTTCTTCTGGGGCACATCTAAGGCCACCTCAGCTCTGCAGCAGAGACACTATATTCCCCCAGGTAAATTACTGGAAATTGGAGAACCCGATTGCCTGAAATCATGTGTTGTAATCCCAAAACACCACCCATGTGGGAGCTAAGTGGGCACTTTGGTGCAAGTGTGGAGTTCTGCAATTTATGCCCAAGACAACTGTTACCCGCTCAACAAGGGTGTTATGATGATTAATTAATTCATCTTTGCAAAGCACTTTGAAAGATGAAGAGCTGCAATTAAAGCGCTTGGCTCGTACAAAGCTGAGACAACAAAATACTTTGGAAGAAAACAATAACTGATAACTTTTAATATTAGCGCTGCCACTTAAAAAGAATGCATGGACAGTGGTAAGTTAATGAACTGGTTTTTAATGAACGCTATAACCTGAAGGGACAGAAAAAAAAATGCAAAGACGTGCTAAAATATTCTGACTTGCTTAACAACTGTGGAGAGTGTCCAGAGACTATACCTGGCTATAAACAGAGGATGAGGTACTGGCTCTGTATGCTGCTTACCAACCCTAGGAATGTTTCTAGAAAATCTCTTATCTTTCCAGTATCCAAACATTAAAGTTAAATCAGAGATACTCCACACTCTGTCATGAAGAAGCTGTAAAAGTGGGAAAAATCTGCCCTACCCAGAAATTGTGTTGAAACTTCAGTTCCATGTCCTACACCCCGACCAGTGCACAGCAAAGAACAAGCCATCTTTTCATCTCCTCCCAGTGATGGGACTCCTGTTCTTTAATTTGTACTTGGAAAGAAAACAGATTTGTTCTCTTCAGGAAGAAAAATTCCCTCCAGAGAAAAGGGCCCTTGAGTAATTTGTTTTGCTCCCAGTGTTTTTATGTTTTGCAGCACAGGCTGGTACCGTGAGCCTTAAATTCCACAGTGGCTATAAAAGAATGCAACTGCAAATATACGTGCAAATATAGTCTGACAGTGTTTTACCTCCTTCCTTCAAAAAAGCGCAAAAAATTGCAGATCTCGAAGATTAATGGAAATTCAGCACTGAAATGAGCAGCATCAACTTGGTTTGCATCTCTCAATTCCCAGGATACCCAGTTTCAGCCAGGCTTATGCGTGGGCATGACTCAGCCTCAGATAATTTGAAATTCAGCCAAGGTAGCTCTGAAGAAACTTGTTATACCTCTCATTACATTACGGTGTTGCTTACATTTTTGGGTTGGATCCTTCGCTGCTGTCAACTAGATTCATGTTATGAAAAGCAAAAGAAAACTGCGTGCAGCTCCAGCAATGAGGAATCTAGGAGCAGGGAAACAGCAGTAGATGGAATGATATAAGTGGAGTGGGAGAAGAAGCACTGATCCTATCCGAAATACCCGTTACACACTAATGACACGATACAAACCAATATGCAATTAGAAAAGTAGAGCCTGGAAACCTGTGCAGTCACACTGAAATGGACCGAAACCACAGGGAAACAGCACTGTCTGAAGTCATAAATATTATCAATTTGTTACAGGTATATTCCATTATGTTAGGTAAGATTTTCAAATAGCTGTACATGTGATTATTAGTTGTTTATAATGCCCAAATCATCTATAGTATATGGGATCTAAGCATCGCTCAACACTAGAGTATTCACTCCCTGATTTTACACACCAAATTTATTGTTTCCTATTTGGCTGTCAGATTTTCATGGACACACAGTGCACTACAACCAGAGCTGAGGACTCAGCGTGGTTTATTTTTCTTAATTAATCAAGGATAAAGATTCTATTTCTCCAAGGACTGCAAGACCAGCTAACACACTCCTTAGTGTCTCCAAGTCTTTCTACAGCCTGACCCTTCTTGGCCAACGTATAGGGGCTGCCTAGGCAAGAGATTCCCAGTTCAGCCAGATGAACCAGCGTTGGCCAAGCTTACAAAAAGAAGATGGACATGGTGCCCACCCTGCTCACCTACCTCATCAGCACATTTCACCCCCAGGAAAGCACTGAAGCCAAACACCTCCAATGCTAGCAGTCCCCAGCAAACACCCTCCGTAGGGATCTTCCATTTACCTTCCCCATCACACACTTGGTTAAACCCCAGTCCCAGGGCCAGTATTTATGCTTTTTTGGGGGTCTAAAATAGCAAGCAGGCTTTCAGAGGAAAGCAGCAAATCTCGAGTTTCAACTTACTGCTCATCTCCTCAAAACTCTGTTGATTCCACGGGGTGTTGCCACGCAGCGAAGATGCCAATAACTCTGTTGCCACACACAATTCAAAGCTTATTTCAGAACAGCTGCACATCCTTCACATTTTTATTGACATAGCTATTGCAGGCTAGTAAAGTTTCATTAGCTATACTTAAAGACATGATTAGCCTGTTGTGTGTTTATATTATACGGAAATAAATCCGGAAAGAATTTTGCATCCTTTTTCATCTATAAATGCAAAGCCATTTACATATGGGCATGCAAGTATGTATCATATGAAAAGCAAACTTCCCTCCACTCTCCTCATGGTAAGACCCCATAAGGACCATTCCTACCTTCAGGATAAATTGCTTCTTCATTCTTAATTAATTTCTATGTTTGAAAATACCAAGAAACAATCAGTGATAACGGCTTCTGATCTGGATGGCTGAATGCCTGGCAAAATGTCCACAGCCACGCAGGAACCTCACTATTCCTGCACTTAATTCAGAAACTGAACAAACTGCCAACATCCAAATCATCCCTTAAAGTATGTATTTGTGCAAAGATTTCATTTCATCAATTAAAACAGCACGTCTTTTCAAACATCGTATTGTAATTTCTCATCTAAATTTCAAAGCCCCAAAAAATCAAAAACGTATCTTCTAATGAGGTAAAAAGCTACTTTGATTTCTCTTATAAATGGAGTTTGATTGAAGTCTGTATGTTTCACAGAATGTTTTGATCTTGTTGAATAAGCAGTTTCTGTTGGAATATTGTATTTTCATCATTTCTGTGCAGCTCCGAGGAATTGGTATTGCTCTATTAACTTCAGTGATTTACAGCAAGCGAGGACCTGGCTTGTAACAGCAGCAATCTTTGTCAGTGTCTCGTGGAAACATTTAAACAGAAAAAGTATTGCACAATGACAGAGCAGGCCTTTTGGAAAGATTGAGAACGGTAGATGTGCAGTAAATTATTTTATATTAATAAGCTTTGTTTCAATGTCATTCTTGGCGAGAGAGTAGGAGATAAGCAAAGAACCACTCCAATGGAAGCCCACAAATGGCTACTGGGCTATTTGCTTTACAAAACAAGACTTCAAAATACTGCCTGGAGCCAGGCAGAGGGATCAAGCAGGGTCACAGCAAGCCGAGCTGCAGCTGATTACAAGAAAAAGCTGTTATTTCCATAAGGGAGGGCTCACAGTCAATCTTATCAATGACTAAACAGTGGGGACAGAAACCTAAAATTCTTCTTCATACCCATTTAGTATGCACATATGCTGCAGCAAGTATGTGTATGTATATATATGTGTGTGTATAAATATATATATTATACGCATGTACTAAAGGCATCTTTAATTTAAAAAAAAAGACCAACAAACAAACCCAACTTTTGGGGTTTTGGCCACCCAAGAGGGATTTCTCAAAAGGTTTTGGAGAGCCTCGTCTCAGAGCGGCACATCTTTATGTTACATCAGGGTCCTTAGTATTCACCTGCCTGTCTGGAGATTTCCTTTACCAAAAGGAAAGTTTTTAGTCTTTCTCTGCCTACATGTAAGTACACTAAACGTTCTGGGGCTTTGGTAGCATTAGGAATAGCAATAATGAACAGCTCTGCCAGGCCAATTTAAGAGCTAAGAGCAAATTTGAGTTGCTTCAGTAGGATTTTTTTATTTTGATGGGTTGAAAATGAATTGCTGGGCAATTATCAGGAACCGTTCCTATGGAAGCATAAGCACTGACACACATAGGAAGAAGGGGGAAATTTAAAAAAAAAACAAAAAATAAAAAATCAACACCCCTTTTTCCCCCCAACTCATTTGTAACAGGTTGCCTAATTTCAAACAGGCATAACATTCATCTAGAGATAAACAGAAGCAGGTAACGCCACTCTTAAAGTCAGATGCTTTTCTGTTCATTCACACACAGGGTTTGTTCTAGGACAGCAGTTTAACTAAACAGTCTGAGAAAACTCACAACCGAGGACTGCACTAAGCTAGCAGGGAGATAATCCACATTGCAAACCAGTATTTGAGTCCAAAATGATCCTGAAAAATTGGGCATACTAGACAGAAGAAAAAAAAAATGGAGCAGCAAGACAAAATCCAGAAGGAAAAATATGAATTATTGAGGTCCAGAAAACAGCACCCACCAAAAATCAGAAGGAGTGTAAGGTTTAAACTAAAAGGAAAGGTTTTGAGGGGAAGCATAAAAGTATTAAATGTAAAACACGCCAAGGGGATGGGAATAATCTGTCCTCCCTGTCCTTAAAGATGCAGACAAGTCATGAGAGTAAACTGCAGTGATACGCTTTCAGCATAGATATAGGAAAAAAATTCTACATGATGCTCTCCAAAAAGCTGAAAAGATGAATCATCCTCCCTGCTGGAGGGCCCGAAGAGAAGGACAGATAAATGTCCTCTGTCACCAACTGCAAACAGTAGATCCCAGATCTCTTCAGGGCCAGGAATTTACACACCTTTACTCCCAGAGACAGACTACTTCATTTTGGAAGGAAATACAATTTCACAGGGATCGAAACCGAACGTGATTTAGACGGGTTGCGCAAGACAAGGCATCATCTATGTAAAGACCATCACAAATTCAAAGGTTGCATTGCCACTGAGATAATGCAGTAATAACAAATTTGATTCAGAGCACATTACAGGATATTCCAATGACATAAAATATCTTTGAAATACATCAGGGCTGTACTGCCAAAGCAGATATTTGAGCAAAACGCCCACAAGACTACCAGTTTCTCTCCCTTGATTTGAGAAGTTCCCCAGAGTTCAATAAGTCTGCTTATAAGGAAGGAAGAGAAAAGCAATTTAAAAGATTTTTTTTTCTTTTTCAGTTACAAACTTTCCTAGGAATTAGTGCAGGGACCGAAGCTTTCACCTCTACTGTCTACCTTAAAAATAACTTTTCCTCTTTCATGAATGAAAACATGCTCAGTTTTCACCAAGTTACTAATGAGAAAGAACCTCTGGCTCCCTGCATTTTGTGATTTTGTTCTCTGATTAAGAAAAAAAAGAACACACAGAAGAGAACAAAACAAAAAAAAGTGAACAAGTACGTCTCTAACACGACCATACTAATGGAGAGACAAACACTGACAAAGATGACACCTTATGGTTCACCAGAAAATGTATTCTCCAGAATATCATATTGTAGAGATTTATTATAGATGAGTTACAGTGATTCATTTCTCTGAAGTAATTAAATTTCTGTTGACACAAAAATCTCATAACTCAAGAGGTTCAGCAATCCCTTGAGTTACTTCCCAGAGAAAATGAAATTAAGGTATCTTGGATATAGACAAAGTGAACAAACAAGGCTCATAAAAGTAAGTTAATCACAAAATTCTGTGCCGTAGACACTCACATACTCAACTACTTCTGTAGCCACTCGATTATTCTAATGTCCTTCCTTTTATAGCTCATCCCTACATTACTTTATGGTCCATTGCACCAAAATGTCAACTGTATCAAATGTAAAATTTTATAGTGGAATAGGAAAGCCTGACTGCACTCCACCCCTCCAGGCTAAACCAGAGGTGTTGTGTCACCTGCTCTCCAAGGTAAAGATCCCAAACTGAGAACAAATCACAAACTGAGAACAAACAAGCCCCGTGGTTTTAAAACTACTTTTACTGCTTCGGTTGGTATTAACTAACATATATATTACAACATGTAATATATAAACTGGGATTCAAGTCAGGTCAGGGCTTCTAATTTACCCATGGTGAAATTGTTGCCAGCTGAACTCTACATTTACCTAATTTACAAAAAATTCCTGGATACTTTAAATATCAAAGACCGACCCCTAAAAATCACACCACATTAAACTCAGCAGTATGTTAAAGATGGTTTATTTCCACCATTCCAACCTCAAAATATAGATTAAAAAACTACAATAATTCTCTCCCAAGCCATCTTATGTGCCTTCACTCCAAAGGCAAGGCTGTAGGTTTGATTTCCTGCTATCCATACATTACAGGATCCTCTAAAATATCATGCAAAATTTGAAAAAAATCTTAAGGTAATCAAAAATGAATGATTTTCAGTGATACCACCCAAAAGTAAGGGTAGTTAAATCCACAGCTAATATAAATCCATAGTAGCAGGAGCAAATCTGATTTACCCTAGCTGACTAATAGTTTCATGTGTTTATTTTCCTGATACATCTGGATAACTAATAGGATCCTCTAGCTTGATTTGCTCTCTAATTAGTTTTCAAACTTACATAGCTGCTAGTCCTGAGTATCTTTATGTCTTCACTCTGCATCCTTAAATTACATTAAAGCCGAAGATGAACATTAATCCAAATCCTTCAAGTTGAACGCTCCAAGAAAAAAAATCCGATTCAGCTTTGACTTTTCAAAAAGCTCCTCCTTAACATTAAAAACCCTACAAACCTCAAAACTTTTTTTTTTTTTTAAACAAGCTCCTTTTTGAGTTTCAGATTGGAGCACTTCAGATGTTTATAGACTCAGCTTCCTAAAAAAAAAGAGTTCCAAAGACCACTACCAAATAAAAAATGGGTCTTGAATCTATAGTTTAAAGTGTTTCACTAAAATTATACGGGCTTGTGGGAACTACTAGTATCTAACAACAAAAGAAGCCAAACAAAATACAATACCAATCTGGGCAATTAAAATTGACTTTAACATCATTTTGCTGAAGGCTTTAAGGAACCTTTGAGTATCAGACATACCTCTCTTCAGGGGGAGCACCAAGAATTGTCTCAGCTGACACACTGCCCTTATCTTATTGTTCCTACTGAGCAAAGAGCTGATGTCTCTCCCTGTGGTGTTCCCCACATCCTTCCCATATATATTTAGGTTGAGAGGGTCATCCTCCCCCTCTGCTCTGCCCTGGGGAGGCCCCATCTGGAGCACTGGGACCAGTTCTGGGCTCCCCAGTTCCAGAAGGACAGGGAACTGCTGGAGAGGGGACAGCAGAGGCTACAGAGATGATGAGGGGCCTGGAGAAACTCCTTTACAAGGAGAGGCTGAGGGACTTGGGTCTTTTTAGTCTGGAGAAGAGAAGGCTGAGGGGGATCTGATCAATGCTTAAGAAATACTTAAAGGGAAGGTGTCAAGAGGATGGGGCCGGTCTTTTTTCAGTGGTGCCCAAGGACATGACAAGAGGAAATGGGCACAAACTTGAATAGAAGAAGTTCCATCTAAACATGAGGAGGAACTTCTTTGCTGTGAGGGTGGCAGAGCCCTGGCAGAGGCTGCCCAGGGAGGTGGTGGAGTCTCCTTCTCTGGAGACATTCAAACCCCACCTGGACACGTTCCTGTGGGACCTGCTCTGGGTGGCCCTGCTCTGGCAGGGGGTTGGACTAGATGATCTCCAGAGGTCCCTTCCAACCCCATGTCATTCTGTGATTTAATATTCACCCCACTGAAGGTCCCAATCATGTTATCTGCATCAAATTTAAGAACTAAGTAGCCCCCAAGCACTAGACTTGGGCCCTTTTTGTTTAATATTCACCCCACCGAAGGTCCCAATCATGTTCTCTGCATCAAATTTAAGAACTAAGTAGTCCCCAAGCACTAGACTTGGGCCCTTTTTGTTCCCTGACCCTGAGATTCCTTGGCAAATCAAAGGTTTGGATGCAAAGCCTGCTGGGTCAAACAGCCAGCAATCCACATTGCTCAATTTCCTATGATGGGTAGAAAAAAAGGAAACTGAAAAACCTATTCTTGCAAGAAACAGAAATTAAAAAGCAGGAGAAAAACAAAGAAGCTCAGCTTAGTCTCTAAAAGGTGTTTAGTCTCTAAAAGGTGTTCAGTCTCAAAAGGCATTCAATCCCAAGGAAGGGGAAAAAAATGATCAGTGCTCAGCGTGATGAAGGTTCACCCTAAACATGGAGTCCTTGTGGCTTTGACTCTCCTCTCTCAGATTTCTCTCCTAGACTGCCAGCAGCGCTGCACAGAATCCATGGCAGAAACAGGTGAGTGCTGTTTTTCTGAAACTTATTGCACATTATCACAGCTGACTTCAACAATAACTTCTAAATAAAATGTAGATAACCCCTCTTAATTCCAATTACCCCGTATCTTAAAGCTTAATTACAGTAGTACAAGACTGTCATGGAATGATAATTACAATTTATTTAAACATCAATAAGCAAACATTAGGTTTTATTTTCCTACTGTGAAATGTATCTAATCTAATGGGTTGATAATTCCATTTAATTGTGTGCAAAGAAACTGGGTAATTTCTGTCAGGTATCATAAAATGGCAATGGCTGCTTTATCACAAGATATTAACATTTTCCAAAAACAACTCTTCTTTTTATGAATCAGCAGTTCCGCTCAGCTTTATTTAGTCCTCAAGAAAAGGACAAAGGAAACATGGGAGCATTGTGTGGCCAGAGAATAAAAAGTATGTGTGAATAAAAAGTAAATTAAATTGTGGCAGAGGTGGGACCATTGTGCGGCCAGAGAACCAGGCTGTGTGAATAAAAAGTAAATTAAATTGTGGCAGAACTGATCTGACATCATTCAGGCTTCAGGAGAAGCGTAGTGAATCCCACAAGACAATGAAAGACCCACCTAGAGACCTAAGGGACCTAAATAGCATTAATCAGCCAAGTCCTTCAAGCTATTAGCTAAAAGTCTGACCTGCATTTAATGATGGCCTCGGTCCTGAATTAGGTAGATACTGGTCTCAGAAACAGTGCTTTAAATCAGGAGTCATTCATTAATTAATCTGAAGTTGAGTTTAAAAAAAAACATTCCCAAGATGAGAATCTTCCTAAATGGGCTTTGTTTTCCAAACAACCCAATTGTACACCAGCACTATTTTACTGATTATTGAAATAAAAGAATCTCTAGCAAATTTGCTTGCTTAATACTTAGCACCCGGTGTTGAAGACAGTAAGAGGGGCTCAGCTTAAGACTTCAGGGCATCATCAAAAGGTGAGAAAAGAGTCGGATCAAGCAGTTGGACACCTTTTATTTTTTTTTTCCATTCCAGAAAAATTAGTTTATGAGACTTTCTCTGAATCCCACCTGCCAGATGGTTGTTCTCCTTTTGCATACACCCTTGGGTCTATTTCAGGATATGAAATGAAGAATTTTTACCTGGGAAGGCGTGGAGGGGTGGAAGACAAGATTGCATAAAACTAAGGATTCAAATAAAGAACATGAAAACTTCGTCCTTCATTCAGAACTGTCCCTGCAAATCTCAGAATTTTAATAGCTGCAAGTCCACACATCCAGAGCATCTATATTTGAGGCAGTTACACATGGTATCCCATCCCACATCAAATCATCTTCCCTAATCTTTCCAGAGCTGCACAGTGTCGAACCTGACTACCAGGAGGAGCTTGGCTTCTTTTGAGACCAAAGAAAACAGTGTCTACTTATCAGTCAGCCAGAGACCCGGCTACACAACTCAACATCCATCTTCTCTCAGCATCAACCACCTGCTACTCTTCAGCCCAGAAACATCAAGTGAGTGAGAACCTGTTCCAAGTGCTCTGCTCAGATAAAGTGCTCTCCTGCATTTTTGTCAAAACAACCCCAGGCAATGGTACAGGCTGGGGGAGAAGTGGCTGGAGCTGCCCGGCAGAAAAGGCCCTGGGGGTGTTGGTGGCCTGTGGGCTGAACAGGAGCCAGCAGTGTGCCCAGGTGGCCAAGAAGGCCACCAGCATCCTGGCCTGTGTCAGGAACAGCGTGGCCAGCAGGAGCAGGGCAGGGATGGTGCCTCTG
>NW_015090847.1:1334542-1338076 GCF_001431845.1 Calidris pugnax
AGTTTGGAGAAGAGGAGGCTGAGGGGAGACCTCATTGCCCTCTACAGCTCCCTGAGAGGAGGGGGGAGAGAGGTGGGGGTTGGCCTCTTCTCCCAAGGGAATCATGCCAGGAGCAGAGGAAATGGTCTGAAGTTGGGGCAGGGGAGGTTTAGATGAGATGTGAGGAAGAATGACTTTGCTGAGAGGGTGGTCAGGCCCTGGAAGGGCCTGCCCAGGGAGGTGGTGGAGTCACCATCCCTGGAGGGATTGAAGAAGTGTGTAGAGGTGGCACTTCAGGGCATGCTGAAGTCCCTCATGACCGCATGAGACCCCTGAGATTGTGGGGTCTTTTGTGTGCGTATGGTTGGACTCAGTTGTCTCAGAGCTCACTTCCCACCATGAAGACTGGGTGATTCTGTGATACACTCTGTTCCCAAGTATTCCTACATTCTCTTTTCAAGCATATTATTTTGTCTCCATATGCCGGTCCTGCACACTACCAGGCTTTCTCACAGGACCCCAAAACACAACCCTTCTCCCCATATTACCAGTTATTAAAGACAAGCAACTCTTGAGATATATGCCAGTAGCTCAGAGCAGCATTTGCATGCTAACTAGCATCAGTTCCACTTCACCAGCATGTGCCACGATAAAAAAGCTGAAGCATCTGACCATTTTACAGACAGAAAAACCAATTTTTAATGCTCCCATTACCAGAACATTCGTTTTACCAATACAGAATTTTCCTTGTCTCCACACTGAATGTTTGCCAGTGATTCAAGAAGGTACAATGTCCCGCTGCATCAGAGTGAGTATTGTTTGACCTAGGATATTAATGACAAGACACGTCCTCAAATTGGGGTGTGCTTTTTGTTAACACACACAAGCCTATGCAGTTTTCACGTGTGGATTGAGCTGGCAATGGTCTGGCAATATAATTGTCACAGAACTGTGCTGGTAATTTCTGGATTTGTTCTGCATCGCTAATAATTTTGATTATATTTTTGAAGAGGAGAAAACACGAGAAGAGGGGAAAATATCCTACAGAAAGAACTATAATTTTATTATTGCTGTGTCTAAAATCATTACGTTTACAGCACTACTGAACGCAGAGGCTTCTGCATGAAAATATCTAGGTCACAACACGCTTCAACGTGATTTCTCGTTAACACGCACAAATTGCCTTTCCAATCAAACATGTCATCAAATTGATGATAGTGAACCCAACTGACCTTTGCCAATATGGTAAGCAATTCCAAGATGAAATCTAGAATTTACCTTGTCCATAAGCCACGTTAGCAAGAGGAGCCATTCCTCACATCTACCACGCTCACAAGTTCATTCTGTTGCAGCTCATTGGCACAAAGAAGCTTTTAATTGTCCCCCAGATGGAGATTAGGCTCAGGTAAACAGGCTATCTGGATTAGATTTACTTCTGTAACAGTGGAGTAACTGCATTGAAACAGATAGATCTGCACCAAGGAAGAGCAGACTCCTACTTTCTGCTCCTAGCAAGCTGATAAGAGGCAAGAATTTAAAAAAAAATCAATGTGTGGGGTTTTTTTTACTGATGCAGCAGGACAGATCTTTGTGTGGCCTAAATGAGGTCCAGCTACATCATTAATTTTTTCAAATCAGTTTTCCCCTATAAAATCAGACAGGTTAATTTTACCCTGTTCTCTTTCAAGTGAGCTGTTTATGGATTGTTTCCCCGACTCAACCAGATTTTTAACTATGTCATGGAAGTCCTCACCCCCTTTTCTTTACCCATTCTTCCACTTCTGAAGATGGCCCCACTGTGAGGCAGATTCCTCTCCATTTGAGACCCATGGAGTTTCCACCAGTGACTCGAGTCAAAGCGTGGCTGATTTTACATTATAATCTCCATAAATTAGAGATATTACAATTAAGTACAAAAGTGGCATGCATTATCTGGTGTGCATGTGAAATTAGCATAAATGAATCATTTAATTTACTTAGCTTCACCGTATCTCTGCAAATTAAAAAAAAAAAAGGCATCAGCTAATCTTTTCATCCGTATCTTGTTTGTGAGCCTATCTCTATCACTTAGAGTCAATGGCATCATGTATTATGAACAGTCCCAGTTAAGAAAAACACGTCCCCTTCACTAGGATGATTCCCAAAGTCAGGAATTAACTCCCAGAATGGTCTAATTTGGGCAAGGTCAGGAGGCAGAAATGGTCAGAGAAGAGCAGGATGATAGGAAGACACTGAATAACAGCATTTTAGCTCATTTTTCCTCACTCAAGCAAGCAGTTTTTTCCAGCACTCCCCTCTCTTTTTGCACACATGCACTATAGGGTCTCATTTTGTGCAAGAAGGTGAGGTGACCCCCCTCTTTCCCCCGAAATCACCCTAAAATAAATCACACCCGAAAGTCAGGCTCCGGGTTTTTCAAATGCAGATTCTGTGTGGCTATCAGTAACTCCACAAGCAAAAAAAATTAAAATCGGTGTTGAATCCAGCCTTTTCTCATTTTCTTCCCCTACATTAAATGCACTTGGTCCCAGCTCAGCCCTGAACCAATTAATTGGCAAACTACAGCAAGAGACCTTCCTTCATCCCCACCGCTTTGACATTTCCACCCCTGCTAGTGAGGAATAACTAAGCCCTGAAACGTCTACAAAGAGACCTCACTGCAGCAACTTGGTAATTTCCCCCGTGTCTCATGATACATCTAAAAAGATAAGTGAAGCCTGAAAACTTAAAGCAGGACCCCAGCCTGGTGACTAGGCTGGAAGGTGGCACCTACTGATAGCCCTGCACTCCTAATGTTGCTCTCGTTCCAAGACTGCTGCAGAAGCACGTGCTCCAAACAAGTGCATTTTAAGCAGAGCTTTGCAACCTCAGAAATCAAATCATTTTCAGTGCTAAAAGACACTCAGGGAGCACAGAATAGCGTTGCCTACTTCCAGCTGCAACTCTCAGAATAGCCCTAATTCGCTTCAGTGCACATGGGGTTAAGAGGCCCAACAAGGGTTTGGGACAAGATCCTAGGGCAAGGAAATGACATATTTATAATATAAATGCTATACTTAGCCTTTGGGAGGGCTTAAAGATACCACTTTCTGAGCACCTCCAGAAAAGAGAAGGACTAGGAGTAACAAAAGCAAGAACGAGGCAATACTTTGAGGAGCTAACTGAAGGTATCTACATGTTTGAGATCCCCAGACAGCTAGTGAACAGCTACAATGGACCTGTTGGAACGGGTCCAGCAGAGGGCCACGAAGATGCTCAAAGGGATGGAGCACCTCTGCTGTGAAGACAGGCTGAGAGAGCTGGGGTTGTTCAGCCTGGAGAAGAGAAGGCTCCGGGGAGACCTTAGAGCAGCCTCCCAATACCTGAAGGGAGCTCCAGGAGAGCTGGGGAGGGACTCTTTGTCAGGGAGTGCAGGGACAGGACAAGGGGGAACGGTTTTAAATTGGAAGAGGGGAGATTTAGATGAGATACCAGAAAGAAATTCTTTGCTGTGAGGGTGGTGAGGCACTGGAACAGGTTGCCCAGAGAAGCTGTGGCTGCCCCATCCCTGGAGGG
>NW_015090847.1:1343734-1360345 GCF_001431845.1 Calidris pugnax
AGTTTGGAGAAGAGGAGGCTGAGGGGAGACCTCATTGCCCTCTACAGCTCCCTGAGAGGAGGGGGGAGAGAGGTGGGGGTTGGCCTCTTCTCCCAAGGGAATCATGCCAGGAGCAGAGGAAATGGTCTGAAGTTGGGGCAGGGGAGGTTTAGATGAGATGTGAGGAAGAATGACTTTGCTGAGAGGGTGGTCAGGCCCTGGAAGGGCCTGCCCAGGGAGGTGGTGGAGTCACCATCCCTGGAGGGATTGAAGAAGTGTGTAGAGGTGGCACTTCAGGGCATGCTGAAGTCCCTCATGACCGCATGAGACCCCTGAGATTGTGGGGTCTTTTGTGTGCGTATGGTTGGACTCAGTTGTCTCAGAGCTCACTTCCCACCATGAAGACTGGGTGATTCTGTGATACACTCTGTTCCCAAGTATTCCTACATTCTCTTTTCAAGCATATTATTTTGTCTCCATATGCCGGTCCTGCACACTACCAGGCTTTCTCACAGGACCCCAAAACACAACCCTTCTCCCCATATTACCAGTTATTAAAGACAAGCAACTCTTGAGATATATGCCAGTAGCTCAGAGCAGCATTTGCATGCTAACTAGCATCAGTTCCACTTCACCAGCATGTGCCACGATAAAAAAGCTGAAGCATCTGACCATTTTACAGACAGAAAAACCAATTTTTAATGCTCCCATTACCAGAACATTCGTTTTACCAATACAGAATTTTCCTTGTCTCCACACTGAATGTTTGCCAGTGATTCAAGAAGGTACAATGTCCCGCTGCATCAGAGTGAGTATTGTTTGACCTAGGATATTAATGACAAGACACGTCCTCAAATTGGGGTGTGCTTTTTGTTAACACACACAAGCCTATGCAGTTTTCACGTGTGGATTGAGCTGGCAATGGTCTGGCAATATAATTGTCACAGAACTGTGCTGGTAATTTCTGGATTTGTTCTGCATCGCTAATAATTTTGATTATATTTTTGAAGAGGAGAAAACACGAGAAGAGGGGAAAATATCCTACAGAAAGAACTATAATTTTATTATTGCTGTGTCTAAAATCATTACGTTTACAGCACTACTGAACGCAGAGGCTTCTGCATGAAAATATCTAGGTCACAACACGCTTCAACGTGATTTCTCGTTAACACGCACAAATTGCCTTTCCAATCAAACATGTCATCAAATTGATGATAGTGAACCCAACTGACCTTTGCCAATATGGTAAGCAATTCCAAGATGAAATCTAGAATTTACCTTGTCCATAAGCCACGTTAGCAAGAGGAGCCATTCCTCACATCTACCACGCTCACAAGTTCATTCTGTTGCAGCTCATTGGCACAAAGAAGCTTTTAATTGTCCCCCAGATGGAGATTAGGCTCAGGTAAACAGGCTATCTGGATTAGATTTACTTCTGTAACAGTGGAGTAACTGCATTGAAACAGATAGATCTGCACCAAGGAAGAGCAGACTCCTACTTTCTGCTCCTAGCAAGCTGATAAGAGGCAAGAATTTAAAAAAAAATCAATGTGTGGGGTTTTTTTTACTGATGCAGCAGGACAGATCTTTGTGTGGCCTAAATGAGGTCCAGCTACATCATTAATTTTTTCAAATCAGTTTTCCCCTATAAAATCAGACAGGTTAATTTTACCCTGTTCTCTTTCAAGTGAGCTGTTTATGGATTGTTTCCCCGACTCAACCAGATTTTTAACTATGTCATGGAAGTCCTCACCCCCTTTTCTTTACCCATTCTTCCACTTCTGAAGATGGCCCCACTGTGAGGCAGATTCCTCTCCATTTGAGACCCATGGAGTTTCCACCAATGACTCGAGTCAAAGCGTGGCTGATTTTACATTATAATCTCCATAAATTAGAGATATTACAATTAAGTACAAAAGTGGCATGCATTATCTGGTGTGCATGTGAAATTAGCATAAATGAATCATTTAATTTACTTAGCTTCACCGTATCTCTGCAAATTAAAAAAAAAAAAGGCATCAGCTAATCTTTTCATCCGTATCTTGTTTGTGAGCCTATCTCTATCACTTAGAGTCAATGGCATCATGTATTATGAACAGTCCCAGTTAAGAAAAACACGTCCCCTTCACTAGGATGATTCCCAAAGTCAGGAATTAACTCCCAGAATGGTCTAATTTGGGCAAGGTCAGGAGGCAGAAATGGTCAGAGAAGAGCAGGATGATAGGAAGACACTGAATAACAGCATTTTAGCTCATTTTTCCTCACTCAAGCAAGCAGTTTTTTCCAGCACTCCCCTCTCTTTTTGCACACACGCACTATAGGGTCTCATTTTGTGCAAGAAGGTGAGGTGGCCCCCCTCTTTCCCCCGAAATCACCCTAAAATAAATCACACCCGAAAGTCAGGCTCCGTGTTCTTCAAATGCAGATTCTGTGTGGCTATCAGTAACTCCACAAGCAAAAAAAATTAAAATCGGTGTTGAATCCAGCCTTTTCTCATTTTCTTCCCCTACATTAAATGCACTTGGTCCCAGCTCAGCCCTGAACCAATTAATTGGCAAACTACAGCAAGAGACCTTCCTTCATCCCCACCGCTTTGACATTTCCGCCCCTGCTAGTGAGGAATAACTAAGCCCTGAAACGTCTACAAAGAGACCTCACTGCAGCAACTTGGTAATTTCCCCCGTGTCTCATGATACATCTAAAAAGATAAGTGAAGCCTGAAAACTTAAAGCAGGACCCCAGCCTGGTGACTAGGCTGGAAGGTGGCACCTACTGATAGCCCTGCACTCCTAATGTTGCTCTCGTTCCAAGACTGCTGCAGAAGCACGTGCTCCAAACAAGTGCATTTTAAGCAGAGCTTTGCAACCTCAGAAATCAAATCATTTTCAGTGCTAAAAGACACTCAGGGAGCACAGAATAGCGTTGCCTACTTCCAGCTGCAACTCTCAGAATAGTCCTAATTCGCTTCAGTGCACATGGGGTTAAGAGGCCCAACAAGGGTTTGGGACAAGATCCTAGGTCAAGGAAATGGCATATTTATAATATAAATGCTATATTTAGCCTTTTGGAGGGCTTAAAGAAACCACTTTCTCAGCACCTCCAGAAAAGAGAAGGACTATGACCAACAAAAGAAAGAACCAGGCAGTACTTTGAGGAGCTAACTGAAGGCATCTGCTACATGTTTGAGATCCCCAGACAGCTAGTGTTCCTAGGGCAAGGAAATGACATATTTATAATATAAATGCTATACTTAGCCTTTGGGAGGGCTTAAAGATACCACTTTCTGAGCACCTCCAGAAAAGAGAAGGACTAGGAGTAACAAAAGCAAGAACGAGGCAATACTTTGAGGAGCTAACTGAAGGTATCTACATGTTTGAGATCCCCAGACAGCTAGTGAACAGCTACAATGGACCTGTTGGAACGGGTCCAGCAGAGGGCCACGAAGATGCTCAAAGGGATGGAGCACCTCTGCTGTGAAGACAGGCTGAGAGAGCTGGGGTTGTTCAGCCTGGAGAAGAGAAGGCTCCGGGGAGACCTTAGAGCAGCCTCCCAATACCTGAAGGGAGCTCCAGGAGAGCTGGGGAGGGACTCTTTGTCAGGGAGTGCAGGGACAGGACAAGGGGGAACGGTTTTAAATTGGAAGAGGGGAGATTTAGATGAGATACCAGAAAGAAATTCTTTGCTGTGAGGGTGGTGAGACACTGGAAGAGGTTGCCCAGGGAAGTTGTGGCTGCCCCATCCCTGGAGGGGTTCAAGGCCAGGCTGGATGGGGCTTGGAGCAACCTGGTCTGGTGGGAGGTGTCCCTGCCCAGGGCAGGGGGTTGGAACTCGATGATCTTTAAGGTCCCTTCCAATTCCAACCATTCTATGAGTCTATGATTCTAGTGCTCTCCAGAGCAGCACTCGGGTAAAGCACTGGGGTGCTCCAAATTTCCCTCCAAGACCCCCTGACAACACAAGGCAGGCTCTGGCACAGAGCTCAGGCAGCAATTTCTTCAGGCTCCCAAGTTCAATGGTGCCAGCAGAGTTCTCCCTTCCCATCCTTTGCAAAGAAGGTGCTACACAATAATATGCTACGACAATTACACCCTCCTTGTGGAGTTGTATATTTAAATGTCAGTCCTTGAAACTTTGTTAGCAGATACTGCTCCTGCTATCACTCAGTAGCACAGGCCGGATGCACTTTGAATCACAGAATCCTTCAGGTTGGAAGAGACCCTTGGGATCATCGAGTCCAACCATCAACCCTACTCTACAAAGTTCTCCCCTACACCATATCCCCCAACCCCACATCTAAACGACTCTTAAACACATCCAGGGATGGTGACTCCACCACCTCCCTGGGCAGCCTATTCCAGTCTCTGACCACTCCTTCTGTGAAGAATTGTTTCCTCATGTCCAGTCTAAACCTACCCTGTTGCAGGGCTCATGGATCCATCCCTTCTCTTCTTATTTACCTGCTAGGGCAGAGCTGACAACCTGGGCTTTATCCTGTTCAGCACAAACAGCAGAAGTAGCTGCCTTTGTTCCTACACTGCATGCTACCTCCCCATCACCCATCCAGGGCCATATTAAATTATTCATGAATGAAATAACAGTTTTCAGCATTAATAATTTACAGCTACACCGAGGGGATGGATAAGGTAAAATGTAACTGATATGGGAGTCTGAGCTTTGGCAGCTTTTATAATACTCATTCATCTAGTGTTTTCCATCATTAATCCTTCTGCTTTGCTGACTAGAACATTTGCTCAGTGACAGGTGAATTTCCCCACTGACATGGATCTGGTCCATAGGTTCAGTACCTGCAAACAGGAAGCGTATTTTTGTTTGTGGGACTTCATTTATTAAAGTGCTGACATCAGATTTTGCAAAGTCTTACTCTCAGGAGGAGAGGCTTTAAAAAAGCCTGCTGACATCGGTACAAGCTAGTGAGGACAGGTCCCAGCTATGCACGTAATAACGATGTAATTAATAATAATCAATAATTTATTATCCAGCTCCACGGACAGTCCCTTTGCCTTTGTTGTCAGAAAAATGAGACAGCCTTTCCCACTTTGAGCAGACCTGAACTAATTGTATTTACTGAGAGCCTCATCAGAAAGCCCTAATCCACCCCAGCAACACGTAGGCACCGGAGCGATGCAGGTGTCCCCTGGACGGGCACCTGGTTGGTCATTATGCTCCTCCATTAAGGGCATTTCTTGATCTGACCCCCCTAGCCACCCATGAGATAAAAGTAAAAAGACCACGAGCAACATACCTCTGAGCAAACCCTTTAAGAGCAGGAAATCCAAGTGCTCATTTCAAAACTCAGCCATAAATTCAAAGAAAAAGGTTCCATTCCTCGCTGCTTCTTCCTCCCAACAAGAAAAACTCAACAAAAAATACACCCAACGGAGTGAGCAGAGTTGAACTGAACTTCAAGGGAGGTTTTCTATTCTAAGAAACTTTCATCCACGAGAGACAAAAATTACTACTTACATTTTATGGTTGTTTTTTTTTTAATCATGATTATTACAGTCATAGTTGGCTGAATACCAAAACTAATAGTTGCTTTTCCCAGAGAAGATTCATGTACCCTGACAATTCTAAAATTTTTTTCAGAGTTAAAAAAAGAAAAGCAAACCAAAGGACCTATCGAAAGGAACTCCCAACAAACAACATTTAAACCTCGTGTTGAAAAATTCTTAATTGACAGGAAACAAGGGAAAAGAGTATTTCCACCTGAATCCAATGACATGGTTATTTATTAATTTAATTCACAAAACAGACTTGAATATCAGCATATGTTCAAAGACCAGGTTCGTAGTTATTGGATTTCTACTTTCTGGTACACCCATGTTACTTGGAAAATGTTAAGTAACAAATTGAAAACATGTTTTTTTCTACTGAGATGTGGAAAACGTCCCAACAAGTTTTATTAATTTGGCACGCTGAGCCCTCTCACAGACTTACAGCATGCCAGAAAACATATCATGATTTTCATTCATTTGCTTTCATTTGCAATGATTTGGCTGAGTTTTCCTGCAAAAACAGTTTTCAAAATCCAGGTTGCTCCAGATTCATTACTGGATGAAAACTCACAAGTTTGCTCATCTCCTTACTCTGGCCTCTTCATTTTAATGGGTCAGCTGCAGCAGGCAACGTCTTCAAAATCAGAAGACAGAAGCTAATTGCTTTCACAGAATCACAGAATGACATGGGGTTGGAAGGGGCCTCTGGAGATCACCTAGTCCAACCCCCTGCCAGAGCAGGGCCACCCAGAGCAGGTCCCACAGGAACGTCTCCAGGTGGGTTTGAATGTCTCCAGAGAAGGAGACTCCACCACCTCCCTGGGCAGCCTCTGCCAGGGCTCTGCCACCCTCACAGCAAAGAAGTTCCTCCTCATGTTTAGGTGGAACTTCTTACACTCAAGTTTGTGCCCATTTCCTCTTGTCCTGTCCCTGGGCACCACTGAAAAAAAGACCAGCCCCATCCTCTTGACACCCTCCCTTTAAGGATTTCTAAGCATTGATCAGATCCCCCCTCAGCCTTCTCTTCTCCAGACTCAAAAGACCCAAGTCCCTCAGCCTCTCCTTGTAAAGGAGTTTCTCCAGGCCCCTCATCATCTCTGTAGCCTCTGCTGTCCCCTCTCCAGCAGTTCCCTGTCCTTCTGGAACTGGGGAGCCCAGAACTGGTCCCAGTGCTCCAGATGGGGCCTCCCCAGGGCAGAGCAGAGGGGCAGGATGACCTCCCTCCACCTGCTGCTCACCCTCTTCCTGATGCCCCCCAGGATACCATTTCCAAGACACCTCTAGTGGCTTTTCCAGTTGCCTGTTGCATTACATTGGTCGAGTCACTGCTCCAGTTACCCCGTTCAGAGAGCTTGCTGGCTGAGGACCTGTCCCTTACAATGCACTTAACACACCCAGTAGCATAAATATCCCTTGATATTGATTGGACCTGCCAGCTGCTACGCTTAAGTACATCTTAACAGCAATAACTGGAACTAATAAGAAATACTACATGAAGTTTCTGGTTCAGGGAAGGCATTTTCTGTACTGTGCGGTGTGTCAGCATCAGTGCAGTAACCAAGAGTGCTCAGAGGCACAGAAGGAACACGTTGATCAAGCAGATCCCACTTGAATCAGGTGCTCTTTTTTATTGTAATCACAATCTAACGATATTGAAGCTTGGATTGGATATTAGGAAAAATATTTCCACAGAAATGGTTATTAAGCATTGGATGGGCTGCCCAGGGAGGTGGTTGAGGTCCCTGGAGGTGTTCAAAAGACAGGTTGACATAGTGCTTAGAGACATAGGTAGTGATGGGGGTGTGTTTTGGGGGTTTTTGGGTGATTTTTTTTTTTTGTTTTTTTTGTTTGTTTTTTTTTTTTTCCCCCCCAGAGTTAGGTTGATGGTTGGGTTAGATGTTCTGAATGGTCCCTTCCAACCTAGAAAATGCTATGATTCTTGATTCTGGGTAGTTTCTTGCCAACCTTCACTTACATCACTCCAAATGTTTCCCACTGGTGCAGCCAGACATAGAGATTTTGCTAAAAAACCATGCACCTTGCTAAAAGACACGTTAAGGGGGCCAGACTTTGAGAGGGCCTGTGACACATATAGCTTATAACCAAATAACACATTTTTTTTCTGCCAATTTTTTTCCCCAGAGAGGGCAAGCTGATGTACCCATTGCTTAACACATATAAACAACAAACCAATAACTTATATGGAATCACATGCACTTAGCTAACTGAGAACTAGGGAAGGAAAGAGAGACCTGGACCCAAATTCAAGAGAGGGCAAGCTGATGTAGGATGATGATGGAAGGAAAGAGAGACCTGGACCCAAATTCAGTCATAGACTTAAGCCTGACAACACCAGCACCTATCACCCACGATTTCCTTTTTGACTGGCACGTCAAACCAAGTTGAAAATTCCTTCCTAAAGCCAACATGTTTAAATAATAGAGACGTTCTTAATGTCAGAGACAGGCTGTTTCCTTCTGGTTCTAGCTAAACAATTCCCGTTTTGCCCAGCCAAGTTTTCTCAAGGCTTGTGAGTCAATCTTTTGGTCAACGCATACAGAAGCATGGCCAAGGAAAAATATTAACCCTTATCTACAATAATAGTTTAAAACAAATTTAGACATGTCTCTATGAGCACAGAGATGTCTATACAGAAAAGAAGGCAGAACTGATATACTGACATGCCAAAAAGTTCACTGGGCCTGTGGAAGATGCTTCAGAGAAATACATCAAGTCCCTCAGAACAAAACCCCACTAAATCACGGTGTTTAAGGGATGGTTGCCCAATGTCTCTAGCACAAACAACAGAGTAGGCCAATGCATTACAAAATGTTGCAAGCAGCTGACGAAGAAAGATTTTGTGAAGATTCATCCCAGCATTACGGTCACGCATCCTTTTCTTAATGTGGCTGGATTCTCAGGAATGCTAAGTGTGCACAGCTTAGAAACAGCTACCTGACAGCTGCACCAGAGGCCAACCCTTACTCAAATTTGTCCTCTTAACCCTTCTTTAAAAGGAAATACCTTCCTCAAGCTACCTGCTAGGGGCTGTAGATTCTGCATTTTCTAGTGGACCCTTTGAGGTTGTGCAAAACTTCTGCCTTGAGAAGGATCTGATGTATCTCGAGACGTGTGCCAGAGCTTGATCTAACAACATTTACTCTTCCTATATCTTTGCACCTCTTCAACTTTAAGCCTTTATTAACTCAGTTCCTTTGGGAAACATTAATTTATTTATGCTTTTGACCAGTTTGTCCTGCCTGCCTCCCCCCTCACCAGACATGAAAGATGCTACACCTCTTAGCTGACAGTGTGTAGAACAAAGGTGTATCAAGCCCTGCAGCATGATCCAGAGGAGTCTCTGGGACCCATCTATCTTTAATAATGCAGAAGGATACTCTCCTCCCAATGGAAAAAAAAAAAAATATCCAAGATACACAGTTTTAAAACAGTACTATAATTTAATTCTCTCTGCTTTAAAGAAAATTTTAAAAAGGAGATGATCTTCTAGAATTCACTCCCACATTAATCTAAAGTTCTGGGATGCTGCCAAGTGCAATATGCACCTACAAGAGATATTTGAAAGATAAGGAAATAAATTCTGCCATCAGGGAATGGAGATGGGCTCCAGGAACCATTAAAGGGTTTGTCAACCCATTTTGCAAATAGACACCCTGTATTGGCAGTTCTCTTCATCAAGCACATTTCAGGAATAATAAACTCGTACAATCCCAGCTAGTATGTAAAGTGAATTGATCATGAGGTCTGACTGCCAATGTAAGAAGCAAATAACCTGAAGTAGAAGAGTTTTTTAATCCCTCAGGAAAGTCATAACATCATCCGTAACTGGAACTGAAGTGAGAAGAACAGAAAGTGAAATAAGGTCAATTAGAGGGGCATATATTTAGCAGATGGGACAATTAGTCTTCAGAATCAGCACAGAGAAACACTTTGGGTGGAGTTATAGCTTTGCATGGTCCTAAACACTGCAGCTCCACCAGCAAGGCAGCAAATGGAAAAGCTTCAGCCAGCTACAGCAGGACAATCACAGCTACTCCTTGCTGGACGCCTGGGTGGAAAACTAAGTATATGACGGGCTAGAGCAGCCTCTGCATCTGCAAAACAATTTCAGTTGCCATTTATGATAAGCAGTCACAGTCATGATGAGATTAAGTGCCTCACTAAGCCCTGTATCCCCCAAAACTGTAAGCTGCCCTCACACAGGTAATAGACTATTTATGTCCTGCTTTTCCTCGTTATCCTCCATTCAGCTTCATTCATCTCCCTGGGGAGACAACTTCCAGAATTACCAAAATCAATCCCAGCCTGAGGGACTGCTGACAACTGGATACCTGCAGCGTGTGACGAGCTGTGATGGAGCACCCTACAAAATGCACCATAAACCCCGCCTGAAAGAGTTCTGCCTAATTAGATGAGATGATTAGGTGCTGGGGAGGAAATCCCAGGCAGAGGGAGGTTAAAGCAGCTTTGCTTAAGCTTATGCAACAGAGCAAACCAGAGGAGATGCTGCCCAATTCACTTTTAGCTTCCACTGGATCAGAGGAACATTTCTTGATAAAAGGTTCTTTTAAAATTATTTTGGTATAAAGACTAAACTAGGGATAAGAGAAACAGCTGGAATTGTCACCTTATCTCAGCTGACAATTTGACCTGTTCATCTCCTGTAGCATGGATAATTAATTTTTCCCACATCAAAATGTGTTGGCAGTTAATATCAGCAACTCTTTTTTATTTTTCTTGTTAATTAAGAATGAAGTGTTCCACAGATCATAATTATTTTGGAAAAATATCTATGATAATTCAGCATACAAACAGACGGAACATTTTTTCATCCTTTTAAGAAAAAAAAAAATACAGCTAGTGTTCTTGGAAAAAACCTTTTATCTTCTAAGATTTTAAAAGCAAAAATACCGTATGGTATTTTAGGAGATGAGCAAAAGGACAGTTTTGTGTTAATTCCTTATGATCTGTCCTGTGACCCTGTCTCAGTACACCAAGGCCTGAAGTGCAGAGGTAGGTAATAATTGGGTTGTTATGTGCAGCACATGAGTTTTAATGAATCTATGATGCACGCGTTTCGCTGCAGCCACAGCAGGAGCGTGCTACTTCAATGCATTTTGCCTTTTTATTTTTTTTAACAGATATTTTTAAAAAGTACATAACAAGGAGCTATATTTGCCAGAGGACAAAATCGGACAGTTGCATGAAAATGGCCTCATCCCTCTCAACCCACCCCAGCAGAGATGCATCCTGCTCCCCGTGGCATCGAGCTCTGCCTAGCTGAAATAAACACCTCTTTGGTCATCTCCTTAATCCCCAAAGGGCAGGAGGTCAAGGCAAACAGGCACTCCCCCCTCCCTACGACTAGATTTTTGTTCATATGACCTTTAAAAGCTCTGCACACAAAGAGCAACCTCTGAAAACACACGCAAGCTGAACCCACGCTCCTCCCTCCAAGCCCCAACATACCAGAACCAGATTCTACTTCTGGAGTTTCATAGACCAGTTGAGTAACAACAAGCCCCTCATACTGCCAGGTGGATGCTCTTGGAAGCTCTAACTCCTCCAGGAAAGGAGTGAGGGGTCTGGAGCACAAGTCTTGTGAGGAGAGGCTGAGGGAGCTGGGGGTTCAGCCTGGAGAAGAGGAGGCTGAGGGGAGACCTTCTGGCTCTCTCCAACTCCCTGAAAGGAGGGTGTAGCCGGGGGGGGTTGGTCTCTGCTTCCAAGTCCCAGGTGATGGGACAAGAGGAAATGGCTTCAAGTTGCACCAGGGGAGGTTCAGGTTGGATATTAGGAAAAATATGGACACTGAAAGGGTTATTAAGCCTTGGAATGGGCTGCCCAGGGAAGGGGTTGAGGCACCATCCCTGGAGGGATTTAAAAGATGGGTTGACCTAGTGCTCAGTAACATGGGTTAGTTTGGGGCTTTTTTGTTTTGTTGGGGCTTTTTTGTTTGTTTTATCAGAGTTAGGTTGACGGTTGAACTAGATGATCTTAAAGATTAAGGAAGCTGTGGCTGCCCCATCCCTGGAGGGATTTAAAAGATGGGTTGACCTAGTGCTCAGTAACATGGGTTAGTAATGGCTTCTTGTTGTTTTTGTTAGGGCTTGTTTGTTTGTTTTATCAGAGTTAGGTTGATGGTTGAACTAGATGATCTTAAAGATCAGGAAAGCTGTGGCTGCCCCATCCCTGGAGGGGTTCAAGGCCAGGCTGGATGGGGCTTGGAGCAACCTGCTCTGGTGGGAGGTGTCCTTGCCCAGGGCAGGGGGTTGGAATTTGATGATCTTTAAGGTCCCTTCCAACTCTAACCATCCTATGGCTCTAAAGATCCCTTCCAACCTAGACAATTCTATGAACTACTAAAGTAAGGACCAGATTGCCAAAAAGCCAACCTGGAAAAAAAAGAAGGGAAGGAAAGGTCTTCCCTGGAAAGCGCTCACACAACTAACACTGGTGACACAACTCCATTTAGTTTACACTACTAATGATTCCAGCAATGTATTTATAGCATTATAATTCAGCTAGCTTCCAGAAACCCTGTGTAGGAATTCTAGGTGTTTGTAATAGTAGAGGTACCTTTTTATTCCCCTAGCTCAAATTCTTGAGGTGAAGAGTTGCTACAAAAATCCCTTGCAAACTAATCCAGATTCATCAACAATTTGCATTGGGTAATGATGTTTAACAGACCACAGCCATTGCTGTCCAGAATTCTTCCAAGAGGCAAAACAAACATCTAAATTATAACTTTCTAACATCTGCTTCCTCAAGGGGAGGATTTGGATGAGGTTTGACAGATGCGAGAGCTCCAAATAATGGCTGCTCCGAACGAGCCAGCGAGCGGAGTCTTGGAAAAGGCAGCCAATCTCAGCTTATTGAGCTGAGCTCCAACTCGAGGCAGAAATAACACACAGCTGTTCCTCCTGACTGCTGCTCAGGAGAGAGACAGTATCTCCTGATGGTATTAATAGATCTCTTTTACTCTGCAGAGCACCTGGGAAATGAAGAGCCCACCATTTTGGCTCATTTGATGTTATTTACAGTGTGTTAAATACATTAAGCACCAAACAACAACAGAAGAGCTAGTGCAGCAATGGTAGCGCTGAATAAAATAGTCAACGACTAGCAAAATTCACTCGTTAATTTTTCACTCGAAACATGAACTTGAGCCCACCAGATTAGGAGCTTTTTGGGTCATTTCGTCTTCAGAAAAGTGAACGACAATTCTGTGACTGATTTTTACTGCAACTTACTGCGCATTTATTAAGCCCAACACAAAGAAAATTGGATGTAACGTACCAGCAATCCCTTTAAAGAGACATTTCGAGTCTGCCTCTACAGCCTGTTCAAAAGACTCTGACTCAAGAAATAGCTCCCTTCTAGAGAGACTGAAGGAAAGAGGAAATTCTATGCTTACAAGTCCTGCAAAAAAAGGATGAAGACCAGAAATTATACACCTTTTTCCATTTTTTTTGAGGTTTTAACAGAACTAGTGAGAAAGTATAACAGGGCTCCTGTTGATACATCCTGGCAAACAAACGTCACCATCAGAAACAACAGAGCAGCAAGGCCCATGCTCAGTGTAAAAGCTGAGGGATCAAAGGGTCAACTCTCTTCCTTCAATGGCCAACGTCCAAAGAGGACTCTGTCCATCTGCCTTTGATCCCCATCCGTGTGTTCCTGACCCCAGAGCTGGAACCCAGTTCCCATCCGTCGCTGAGTCCAGTCTGGGACTTCCCCAGTGACACCAGTGACGTGACTGTCATCCTGGGAGCTTGATAGGCTTTTGTATATGTTGTATCTATTTCATTATTTTCTTCTTTTTGATTTTAATACTAAATTTCTCCACTAAAGTAGTTTAGTTCATTCTAAACTTTTTAAGTCTCCTTATCTCTTCCTCTCCTCTCTTTTTTTTTGTGGGGGGCTGGGTGGGTGAAGGGCCATCTGTCAGTCAGGTTTGGATAAATTTGGCCAAAATCACGACAGGTCTTAATTAATGCTGGGCAGAATCCCCTCTCAAATCTGAGCAGGTTTTTTTACTGTTTTGGGCCCAATCCAGTGCCCATGGGAGCACAAGCAGCTGGGAGCTGGGCTGAGCTCTGCAGGAGCACTTCTCCAGGGCCAGCCCTTGACTCCTTTGCTGGAAGAGGCGGACGGATGAGGGCTGAGCAGATCTGTCCCACCAATTTCCTACCAAAAGCTGAGCAGAGTTAACTTTCTCAGGCAGCAGGAGCAAGGACATAGGCTGGCTGTGTGATGGGCATTTTAACACTGCAGAATGGGATGGCTACAAGGAGTTAATGGCTTCCATCAGTGCCCAAGCTGATGGGACTCTTACCAGCTGAAGAAGAGTTTGGTGGGCTCACGCCAGGCAGTGCTGCTGCCACTGTCCCAGTATGTGCTGGGGAAAAAAGGGGTATCCGCAGGAATACAGAATCACAGAATCTTCTAGGTTGGAAGGGACCTTAAAGATCATCTTGTCCAACCGTCAACCCAACTGACAAAAATAGACACCCACACAACAAACAAGGAGCATCATCACTAAACCAGACCTCCCAGCACTACATCAACCCGTCTTTTGAACACCTCCAGGGATGGGGCCTCAACCACCTCCCTGGGCAGCCCATTCCAATGGCTGAGAACCCTTTCAGTGAAAAAATTTTTCCTAATATCCAGCCTGAACCTCCCCTGGGGCAACTTGAGGCCATTTCCTCTTGTCCTGTCGCCTGTGACTTGAGAGAAGAGACCGACCCCCACCTCTCTACACCCTCCTTTCAGGGAGTTGTAGAGAGCAAGAAGGTCTCCCCTCAGCCTCCTCTTCTCCAGGCTGAACACCCCCAGCTCCCTCAGCCTCTCCTCATAAGACTTATTCTCCAGACCCCTCACCATCTTTGTCACCCACCCAGCCAAGAGAGGGAATGTAATTTGCCAGTATTTGAAACAGCACAGTAGCTGGTTTTAATTTCTTGGTTTTGCTCCATTTCCCTTAAGGCACCTTTACCAAAGCAGCTCAAAATGAAGGATAAGCACTTAACCCCCCTTGCTTCAGAGATGCACTAACACAGAAGAATAACATTTTAATGCGGATAAACATATTATACTGTAATGCTCACACTGAAATGCAAGAAGCACTGAACATGCAATCCATGTGCCCAAACTGAGGTATGTCATTACTTATCCACAATAAAGATCCAGGTGATGTGGAGCACTACACAAGATCTACATCAGCAGCAGACACATTATCCAGCTGATACAGTACTTCAGGATATAGAGGTGAGTTGCCTAAACAGTTTATCACTCTTTCCAATCACATATCATTTACAACCTTGAGCTGTTGAGGCAAAAAACCAACAACCCACTAGGTAAACCATGTGGAACTCACACTGCTCCCCATTAGGATTAAGACCTTTGACTTGATGGCTACACGCTACAAGCTGAATAGAGTAACTAGAAGGGGGAAGGGATCTTCAGAGATCATAGAATCATATGGGGTTGGAAGGGACCTCTGGAGATCATCTAGTCCAACCCCCTGCCAAAGCAGGGCCACCCAGAGCAGATCCCACAGGAACGTGTCCAGGTGGGTTTGAATGTCTCCAGAGAAGGAGACTCCACCACCTCCCTGGGCAGCCTCTGCCAGGGCTCTGCAACTCTCACAGCAAAGAAGTTCCTCCTCGTGTTGAGGTGGAACTTCTTACTTTCAAGTTTGTGCCCATTTCCTCTTGTCCTGTCCCTGAAAAAAGTCTGGCCCTGTCGTCTTGACACCCTCCCTTGAAGTATTTCTAAGCATTGATCAGATCCCCCCTCAGCCTTCTCTTCTCCAGACTACAAAGACCCAAGTCCCTCAGCCTCTCCTCCTAAGGGAGATGCTCCAGGCCCCTCATCATCTTTGTAGCCTCTGCTGTCCCCTCTCCAGCAGTTCCCTGTCCTTCTGGAACTGGGGAGCCCAGAACTGGACCCAGTGCTCCACTGGGTAGGGACCGAAGCAGAGTCCTGCTTTTGTGAGTCACCAAGGTGCTTCATAGGTGCTTCTGTAGAGGTATCCACTACAGAAACATGGTTATGAAACCACCTATCCATCTCTGTCTCAAGCTTTTCTGAAACTTTCCTTTAACTATGTATCATGGTAACCCTTCCCCAAAAGAAACACTTCATACACTTGTAACTGGAACTGAAATCACCCACGACAGAGTCAGCCATTCAGCAGTGAAGCCCGTGATGCAAAAGTGCACTACTTGCCAGAGTCAGCATTTTCCAGCTACTTTAAGGGGTAATGGACTTCCTAAACCCAAAATTAAACTCTTGAATTCATACTTGAGCAGCTGTAAAGTTTTCCAGAGGAATGAGTGTCAGCACATCCCTGGGGAAATCATCTCCAAGTAGCAAAGCGCAGAAGTCCACAGAGGGAGTAGAGGCAACCCCTCCATTATGTATGCTCTAGTAGAAAGCTGCTCTCCCCTTAATGAACCAGCCAGAGAGAGGCAGAGTCATGTGGAGCTGACTCTGATTTGGGAACATATGATTGAGAACACTGCAAGGGTCATATCAATCTCAGGGAAACGCAGAATTACACAGTCAGCGTGTAAAAAAAAAAAAAAACCAGACCATTTTCTTGCAGCATGAACATCTCTGAAGTAGAGCCCCGCTCCTCCTCCTTCCCCTATTCGACTAAAAAGCCAAATTTTGCTTTGGGAAGAAGAGCTTACTGTCAGAGCAAAAGATACTGGACCTCTCTGATTTTGTTGTTTTCCCAAACCACAGCAAAATGAAGGGATTAACTAGAGGATGAGGAAAAGCAGCATCCTAGGGTCTGATGCCCAGTCCTACAGCTCATTTTCAGATGCAAGAAGCAGAAGCCTCCTGCGGAGATATGTAAGGAGCTGTGTGCTGCCAGCAGCTTTTGAACTTTCAACGATTCTATGAAAAAGAGAGGGAAACAAAAATTTAGCGGTAGTTGGAAATGGATTTATTTTTTTTTCCTGATCGCAGTCATGTAATGTGTAGGAGGGATAATTCTTGCTACCTGCATTTAGAGCCAACATCATTTCATCAAAAAAGAGTTTGACAAGAAAGAAAACCTTTCTGGATCAATTTCCCCCAC
>NW_015090847.1:1360355-1423692 GCF_001431845.1 Calidris pugnax
AGTTAGATATAAACAGCAACATCAAAGTACTCGCTAATGATGTTACCTACAGACAATGCAATACACCCAACACACACAGCTTCCACTGCACGATGAACTGGACAAAGACAAACACTTCAATACAAAGAAAATCAGGAGAGGAGTCACTTCCAAAACAGGACAGAAAAGGGAGAAGCTGCTAAGAGGGATTAATATTAGCAACTTCAGTGCTGAATAACTGGGAAGATCTTGAAAACGTTAAGCGCAGATGTTGAACTATTTCACTTCTCAGGTCATGCACAAGGAGAAATAAATCTAATAATTCAGAATACGTTTGCCTCACATCCACAGATACAAGTCTCAGGGGGACCTGAGAGTTTTCCTCTGTAGTTCTAATCAATGACTAGAAAATAGCACTCAGATGTCCTCTGCTCAGCAATCAAAGGATCAGCAGAGCAGGGCAGTGGCTTTCAAACTCTAAAAAGTTCTGAATTGGTGTTTGTATAAGCTGAGCTTTTTGGGCTGTCCAAGCAGGAGATCATTTGAGTACGAGTTTCAAAGGCACTCAGAACATACCTAGCCCCTTTCCATATCATAAAGTAAATGAAAAACACACATTTCCTGAAATTAAATCTTGATCCTCCAATAAGCCAAACTAGAGAACAGGTCTCTTCACTTATGGGTGGTTCATGGAGAGGTCAGGGCTTAGCAGGTAAAGCCCAAGGCTGAGGGCATTCTGAGAGAGTTTTATCATTATCTGCAGGGCCTAGAGATGAGAAGTAGGAGTATCACCATTTCCCCAGCAATCTCTGCCACCAAGTACTGCATAAATCAGTTCCCTGAATGCTCAAACTTGAAAATAGTCTTCAATTAATGAGTGACTGGATTAAACACTGGATTATCGAGTATTTGAAATTCAGTTTTGAAAGAAAGATTTATCCTATGTTTGACATGCATCTTGAGTAAGACACCCCTGTTTAGTTGAAACCATAATTATAATGCCTGTAATTATTTGGCATAGCTTAATTTTCTATAAGGCCCGCGTGCTTTTCAACACGGGAGCTGCCAGAACACATTAAGCTTGTTCTACACTCATCAAATGTCCTGAATCTGGCCACAGCAGCGGAGGAAATGCCCAAAAATGCTGTGATTGACAGCATAGCATAACCCATTTATGGGGGATGCATCTCTCCAGTGCTTTCAGCCAGCCTGCTTCTCCCCTCTACAGTTATGAACAGTCATACAGCCAGTCATTTTCTCATTTAGCCTGCTTCCCAAAGCTTCTCCCCTCTATGGTTATGAACAGTCATACAGCCAGTCATTTTCTCATTATCCAGAAAGCTACCTCAGCTTTACTGCCCACAGGGCCTCTCCAGTCAGCTGTCCCCTGCAAATGCACACTCCCCCTTGCCATCATACCTGCCCAGTTTCAGACATCTCAACCTTCTGATCTGTTTTCTTCCTAGATCCATGCCTGACAGGCAGACTTGAATTTTATTTTCTGTTTTAAATGTAAAGCTAATGAGGCAATGGCAGTTCAAACCAATCAAGTGGCCTCTCTTCAGCTAAGTATGTTGGCTATGAAGCTCTCCTCTTATTCCTAAGCTCTGCCATCCCTTTACACCATCTTAAGAACTTTATGCTATCTGGAAATCCTTATAAATATACTTTCTCATGCTAAATTAAGGTAGAAGGCTTCTACCTGGGCTCTCAAATTACTTTAATGCTTATTACTTTCTATCAGCTCTTGTTCCTGTCACTGTTATTCAGCCATTCTCTGAAAAAGTTCACTGAACTTCCTTCAGAGTCATGTTACTGCTGGAGGCAAACACAGAAAAATACCTGGAAGGAGTAAGCCTGCTTTAGTGCTGCTGGTCTCCTTCCCAGTTTGGGGTGATGACAGCTGGCAGGCAAAGCAGCTGAGAGACTGGAGGAAAGGACAGCGTTGCAGCAAATAAAGGCAGTGATGTGGAGCACAGAGATAAAGAACTAAAAGCCATTTTCCTCTATGCTGTAACTCCTTCACATGTTCAAGAAAAAAAGAGAAGGTCTGATAAAATTAGAAACAACGGTGAGCTTTTATAGTTGTCATTATTACCATATTTTACATAGTGCTAGAGTAACTCTTTCCTTATGATCTAAAAGTACATAAATCCATGAAACCAACAGACTAAAAACTAATGCAAAGCAACACCAAGATGTGCATTATTCCAGGCTGAGCCTTGCTGGCAGCAAGTCACCTGTCTGCAAGTCTACCCCGTGGGATCCCAGGTGGACACTCACAGAATCACACAATCTTCATGGTTGGAAGGAACCTTTGAGATCACTGAGTCCAACCACACACACACAAAAAGAACCCCCACAGTCTGGGGCACTAGAGCATGCCCTGAAGTGCCGCCTCTATACGGTTCTTCAATCCCTCCAGGGATGGGGACTCCACCCCCTCCCTGGGCAGGCCCTTCCAGGGCCTGACCACCCTCTCAGCACAGTCATTCTTCCCCACATCTCATCTAAGCCTCCCCTGCCCCAACTTCAGACCAGTTCCTCTGCTCCTCGCATCATTCCCTTGGGAGAAGAGGCCAACCCCCACCTCTCTACACCCTCCTCTCAGGGAGTTGTAGAGGGCAATGAGGTCTCCCCTCAGCCTCCTCTTCTCCAAACTCAACATGCCCAGTTCCCTCAGCCTCTCCTCGTGTGACTTGTTCTCCAGACCCCTCACCAGCTTGGTGGCTCTCCTCTGGACACACTCCAGCACCTCAATGTCCTTCTTGGAGTGAGGGGCCCAGAACTGAACACAGCCCTTGAGGTGAGGCCTCACCAGTGCCCACCACATACTTCTGAAGAGAGAAAAGCCACAGATACAGCGTGGATACTTCTGGTGAAGACATTCTAGATGTTCAGAGCTGCAGTACCCAGCTCTGCATCATTCCTGCATGATTAACCAAACGCATCACTGAGCACGCGTGCTATCCGATTAACACTGGATCCAGAGCACAGGAGCTGAAATTAGACTCGTAGTTTGAGAAGAGAAAAAAATAATAATTTTGGAAGCTAAAGTTGCGCCAGCCATCCAAAGTGATTAAGCACTGCGGATCTCCAAAGGAGTGTTTTTGGCACCATTGCAAACAAGTGTAAACTGAGTAAAGACTACGTGAAAACAGCATGATGAAATTTAAACACCAGTAAATAATGATTTTGCTCAACAGGAATTTAATTTAGGAGATACTGCTTAGATTATCAACTATTGTAGCATTTGTAACTAGAAAAAGATGATAATTCATGGGCATTTTCCTTCATTGGCCAGAATATAATTGTAAGTATAAATACAAAAAATTATTACATTTTTCTATTAGAGAGAACCTGCTATCACCATGTAATCATCAAAACAACACACAAAGCAGCATATATTAATTGCATGATAGTGTGGAGTGTTATCTTTAGCAATGTAAATTGAGAATGAAGCACAAAACCCAGAAGTTATAGACATAATCTATATGACTGTAATAAGCTCTTCCTACAGTATTGTGCAGTTGCATATTCTTGATAGACCACACATTGGGGAAGATCATTTTTTTAATCAGATCTAGTGGTTTGAACCTTTCTGCCTGCAAAGCAGTGGTCTCTCCTAAGAGCCCTTGGAGGGATGTGCAAACATCAGTTAAATGAAAGCAGTACTTCTAAGAGGAAAAGAACACAAATGTATTTCCATTCAAGTAGTTGTTATGTGGCTTAAAGAATAAAAATTATACTCTCAAAAAATATCCCAAAACAACAACAGATGAGGCCTGGGGCAGCCACAACTTCCCTGGGCAACCCAATTTCTTACTTACCACCCTTCAGCTCAATTTGCTTCCATTTCAAACCAGACCTTCTGCACTCACTATCCCATTGCTAAAGCAAGTTAAGCCTCCACAATTTGCACCAGCAAAAGCTTCAGTCCTCGTGTGGCCAGCTTTTCCTGGTTTTATCTGCATATGATAATTTCTTCACTGGGAAAGCTACTCCTGTAATCACAGTATTTCACCCACTCTTACCCTGGAATGTCTCACTGGCACCACTGCAGGAACATGGCAATGTGTTGCCTAGTGACCAGAAGCACTCCCTCCCACCCTTTTCTCCCACAAGCCAGGCTCTTGCCATGGCAAATAAGTGAGTATTTTAATGTTATGGAATTAAGCTTTATTACATGTCAGCTTCCTAATACCATCGGAGGGATCTGTGAAATGGAACTCCACACATCTGCTTGCCAAACGGCTTTCTAAGCCTCCTAATGTTTGCATTTATGCAATGCAATTCTATTTTATATGGCATTTTACAGCTCTAGGAAAAACACTTTCCAGTCAAAAAACATTCTAATACATATATTTGGCTTACATGAATACATACAGGAGATAGTCCCGTGTCTAATCAAAGGATTTGCTCTCTTTTTTAACTCTAATCCCAAACAGTCATGGTCTGCATTTCACCTCTATCTTAATTGCCCTTCCATTACACAGTTAATACAAACTGCATGAATTAACTGAATGAAGTTCTTTCATTTGTGAACTGCAGGTGATGACAAGGGTCCCTTTGGCCCTAAAAATGTGTGTGTCGGATGAAAACAGAGGATGCAGGACAGTACACAGAGCAGGATGTCAGCTGCAGTGCTGCCAACACCCTGCTCCCAAATCTTCCTTATTCCAAGAATACACATGGCAGGCTTAAAAGCAAGTATATTAAATATATTAAAAAGTAATGGGATGTTTGTTTTAGTTGCCTCCTATTCTTTTTTTTTTCACGCTTCACTCATCGCTTGTTTCTCTTCCATCAGTAGATAGGAAGAGGGCAACAGTTAGAAACATGCCATGACATATTTTTAAATGAAAGTCTCATGAAATTTCATTTTCCGGAGTCTTTGAGAAAAACAAAGCACTTCAAAATTCAGTCAATTCACCTGTGGATGACATGGCAGTGAAATTCCTCTGACATCCAGATATAACGAGCACATGCCATGACATTTTTAAATGAAAATCTCATGAAATTTCACTTTCTGGAGTCTTTGAGAAAAACAAAGCACTTCAAAATTCAGTCAATTCACCTGTGGATGACATGGCAGTGAAATTCCTCTGACATCCAGATATAACAAGTTTTCTGTGGCACCACGTGATGCTGCCCCAAACCTTCTCAGAGGGAGATACCATCCTTCAGATGATCCTCCATCCTACCTCCCTCAAAACAGAGGATGGATGTCTGTGAAACAACCAACCACCAACATCCAGAAGTTTCATTTGTGACAAGGACCAAAAAGAGACATCAAAACCATCCCCTGGCAACGACGACTCAAGTCCACAAAGTAAATTCTGGTGTTTTCCTGTTCTTTCTGGAGCAGATTCAAATATTGACTTAAACACCGCTGCACGAGATATTCTCAGCAAAAATGAGGAGGAGATTAAATGCACAAAGAATGAAGCAAAAATTCTGTAAGAGGACCCAAGAGAAATACCAGCTCGTCCCCTCCCCATTTTCTCTAATGTTAAGAGTATTAAAATCCTTGAATGTTACAGCAGACTAATGTTCTCTCTCATGGAAAAGAAATATCATCTCTCTTTTAAGGAAGCAGTAGAACAGCCTAAACAAAAAAAAAAAAAAAAAGGGGAAAAAAATCCAACATTTGGGGTTTTTTGTTGAATGCAAGAAAACAAAATGCAACAGTGAAATAATAAAAAAAAAAAAAAAAAAAAAAAGTGGAAAAAAAATCCAACCTTTGGGATTTAGTTATGAAGTTATATTTACTCCGGCCCATTCTGAACAGGGGTTTGGTTTAAATTTTAAAAGGCTTTAATTCCCAGTTTCAGAAGTGACTTTTATTTTTTAATATAACTGGCTTTTAACTCACAATTGAGCAGACCGGAAAAGTACACCGCTAAGGAGAAGCCATATAAATATTTTTTCAGCTTCCAGCAAGCCTTGCTGCAGTTGGCAAGGGTAACAACCACAGTCTGGTTTTAGAACAGCCAAGAGGAAGAACATCATAAGCATGAACAAACTGTGAGACATCTCAAAGAGGGGGATAGAGGGCTTCACTGGGCAGTGCTGGAGTACAGGCGAAAACCAGTTGCTTGGGTTTTATTTATGAATACCAATGGGAGAGATTCATAAAGTAAATTAGGGATTATGGGTCTTTTTGGCTGTAAACAGCTCCTTATGCCACTGAGTATAAGGGGAAGGAGGAGATGAGATCCTGATGTAATCTATTGAATTATGTACCATCAAGTTTGCTTCTTACTCGCAGGCTGTTTCCATCTCTCTCCCCATTTTGCCTTCTGTCCTTTCTAGGATGCTCAGATGGCTGTTTTGAGCAATACAGGTGCTTCCATTAAAAAAAAGAGGCTGAAACCAGGTCCTGGAGCTCTGGCACTCACCAAGGCCCATAACTATATTTCCTACCTGCTCCATCCAGAGCAAAGGCTGGCATCTGAAACGCGGCCAACTCAATCGGAAAGTCAACGAATGCAGAGAACTTGGCAGACATAGGTGTGGATATACAACAGAAAAATCACCCACCCTGGACCAAATGGATGCTTTCTGATTCTGGGCATGGAGACTGCAGCCCAGGAGTCATTTGGGTGGGAAATGGGAGTAGGTTATTACTCTTGAGAAACACAAGCAAGTCCAATTCCACCCGTGCCGCTGCCTCTACACCGCACGCGTTATTTTTCTAGACACAGGCCTCCCCCATCACCTAAGGTGACCTGGCACGGGCTGCCCCACGTCTTCCCAGCTGAAAAAGCATCTGGAAAAGTCCTCCACACAAAATAAAGCTCTGAGTGACCTCTCAACCCAACATCACTACCATGTCCAAATGTGTTATATTTTAAAAACATCACCACATTCCGACAGTTCAAAAACTGCTACATCGATCTCAAAAAGAGAGGGGAGGAAAAAAAAAAAAAAAAGAGAGAGAATTACCTGACAACACATCAAAGAAATTAAACTTCTGTTTCTGGTTGCCATCCATCATATTTTTGAGCATAAAATTTGCATTACAGACAACAAAGCTGTTACAAAGTTCTGGGAATTGGGAGTCAGTCCTTAAATTACCTGCCTAAAAGTCAGGGAAAGGAGGAAAGAGCCAAAAGCTAAAGACCTAGTCAGAGAAACAAGAGAGGCTACTGAGAGAATGGAAAGTAGGGAAGACAGAAAAATCAGAGAAAAATAAGAAATATAAGAAAAATACTCCCCACATACGTGGGGAACCTGCAGTGCTACCGGGCCAGTTTCCTTTGCCTCCTTTTTAAAAACAACCAAGAGAACTACAGTGTGGACTCTGCTTCAGAGCAATGAAACTATTATGAAGCTTCCTGAAGGCAGTACTAGATACTCATCACACTCATCATTTCAATATAAAGCAGGAAAAAAGCATCAGTTGCCTATAGCATAAGGGGTATGTATACAATTGCAAGTGGGCAAGGTAGAAGAGCAAAAGGTCTTGGTTCATTAATAGCTGTGAGACCAAGAAGGGCTGTCTCTTACCTGCTGTGTATTTTCAGGGCAGACGCTAGCCAAACACTGGAGAAGAGTAGGGAAGTTATCTTTTTCTGACATTTACTTGGTATTTTCAGTCTCCCAAGGTTTTATAGCAAAAGCAATTAATAAATCCATGTGTTTTCATGAGCTTTTACTGGGAGTTTCACAAAATAATTCTGACAGCTTTACAGTTATTCTAACTCGGGGATAATGGGAAAAACATTTTTTTCAAAGTTTACAAGATGTCAACATTGTTACAGATTCTCATTGCAGTGCCCAAGTTTCTCATTTGTGGTATTTATTGACATGACTTCCATCTTCAACATCTCCTCTCCTTCTGTCCAAAGATTTGGGACACACACACACACACACACACACAACAGTCTGGTTTGAAATGGTAGAGCACTATAACACGGCAGCTTCCTTAAATAAAAAAAACCAATGTACCAAGATTAAAGTTTTGTATACTTGCTTAAATATATTCCAACATGTTCTAATGCCTGTCACAACATGACTGCTCAGCTGTATAACAAGCACAATCAGCACGCTTTCTTGTCATGTTCCTTAACAGAAGGGGAAAACACCCCCTGAAGATCTTGATCATTAGATAATTACGCTAAAAGCCCCCTTACATACACATACGTGCAAAACACAAGTAGCAGCAAACACTGCTTTCTTCCCTATCTTCTATTTCTTCCTTTCTCCTTCATTTTATTCTATTTTCAGTGGTAGCCTTGGAAATCCAGACACCAAGCACATCCTGCAAGGACTAACTAATCAAATAAGAAAACACACACATTAAAAGATGAGCTAACAATTGATTTTTTGTTTTCCTGGAAATCACAACAAAATAACCCAGAACAAGCATCACACATACTTCAGGCAAACCTTCAGACATCTTCTATTTTTATAGACTAGTGAAAGGAATTTAAATCACCCAACAGTTCTAGTTACATGTAACTTTTAAATCTTTTTTCTTAGTGTTAAATACAAGGAAACCACAAGTTATTTCAATAGTGAAACTGAAATATTTCATTTCCCCACCAAAAAAATTTAGTTTCACTTTTTTACCATCTAGCAGGCAGTCAATACCAAAATATATCTTTCACAAAGGGACTTTTCACCCAAAAGATATACTCAGCTGTAATAATCAGCATGTACACACCAATTTATTCCAAAGCTAGAATAAGACTCATCAATGAACTCTGATACCAGTATCCCCCCAAAAAATGTATTCTCTTAGAGCAGCATGTCTTCACACCCACACAAGACTGCTGGGCATGAAGAAATTTCTGAACTTATATTTTAGATGGTGAGGCCTCATCTTGACTCCTGTGTCCGGTTCTGGGCTCCCCAGTTCCAGAAGGACAGGGAACTGCTGGAGAGGGGACAGCAGAGGCTACAGAGATGATGAGGGGCCTGGAGCATCTCTCTTACGAGGAGAGGCTGAGGGACTTGGGTCTCTTTAGTCTGGAGAAGAGAAGGCTGAGGGGGACTTCATCAATGCTTAGAAATACTTAAAGGGAGGGTGTCAGGAGGATGGATGGGTCCTTTTTCAGTGGTGCCCAGGGACAGGACAAGAGGAAATGGGCACAAACTGGACTAGAAGAAGTTCCACCTAAGCAGGAGGAGGAACTTCATTACTTTGAGGGTGGCAGAGCCCTGGCAGAGGCTGCCCAGGGAGGTGGTGGAGTCTCCTTCTCTGGAGACATTCCAAACCCACCTGGACACATTCCTGTGGGACCTGCTCTGGGTGGCCCTGCTTTGGCAGGGGGTTGGACTAGATGATCTCCAGAGGTCCCTTCCAGCCTCATATCATTCTGTGATTCTGTGATTAAAAGAGATGCTTGAAAGAAAGCACAATACACTACATGTTGGAGGAGTTATCCTGCCAAAAGGAAGTGTCCACAAGCTCCACACACCAGCAATGGAGCTATCCCACCCTGTTGCTTTCATTAGGACTATTACATCACCGTATAATCCAGAGGAGTTGCTGAAACAGTCCACACTATGCTAAGCACTAAGCACTCTACACAGGTACAGAGAACTCAAAAGTGCCTGTAATGCAATTAAATAAATCATGGAAAAGGAAACAAGACCAAAAAAGAACAGGTAACTCCTGGCCATAAAAGGCAATCAGTTGCAAAATTAGGAGCAAAGCTCCAAACTCCTAATTCCCAGCTCAAGATTAATTTAATCTCATCTACAAAAGTTTTCAGATCGTAAAAACAATCCAGCCAGTAACAAGAGCCAAGAACATAGGCTACATTTGCAGAAGTGCCCTGAAACCCCATTCTTCGACAGTCCCAAGTCCTCAAGAGTCAACCTGAAATCAAGTGACCAGGAACTGTGGCTACCTAAACCAGGATATTAGCTAGTATTTGTTTCTAAACAGAAAATGCTTTTCTAGAGTAAACGACCCACTTTAGCCTCCGTTTTGCGACTAAGGAGTGCAAATAGAGAAAAAGACCATCCTCAGCAAAACTACTTGTCATTCTCCATTACCCGCCAGTGCATCATAACCCAGGAGTGAAGTGACAGAAAATGTTTTAATAATTTAACATCTACTTCACTTGCTTGAAGGCTGCCAAACTTCCACCAAATTTAACACAAATTTCCTCTTTAGGAGAGGTGCTAAATGCCTTTTCATCAGAAGCATTTAATTTATCGGTTTATGCTTTTGGGGTTTTTTAAAGTCTATTAGGTTTTTTTGGTTGTTTTTGTGATATGATAGAAATTCTAATCAGGCAAACACCGTGGCACAGGAGTCACTTCATACATTTGTTATTCTGTCAAACTCTCCCACGTAGTTTTGCTCCAAATGCAGCCAACAAACACACTTCTGCACACTCGGAAGAAATCACAGCTTCTGTTTGACTCTCATCCTTGAGTGGGGTCCTAAAGTGTCTGTGGGGAGGCCAGAATATAGAGAAGAAAAACTTGCTGGAAAGGAGTCTAAACCTGAGTGCTCTCTATTGGTTTAAGTAAAAAACAAATAAACCACAAGCACCTCAAAAACCAACTTCCAAACCCCACGCCTTTAAGCATTTAACAGCATTTACTTCGCCCAACAGAAATCACCACCTGAAACTCAGAAGGGACGAGGGCAGTCCCAGGGTTGGTTGGTTTTGCTGTTTGTTTTGTTGGGTTTTGTGGGTGGGTTTTTTCTTTGTTTGTTTGTTTTTAAGTTCAGTGAAGCTGGATGCCTTGAGAGCTGCTCAGGGATTTGCACGAAAAGAGTGAGTTATTGTTATATGAATGCCATGTTTTGATAACAAACCCTGGAAAAAGCACCCTGAGCTCACCCAGTACCTTTTAAATTGAAGTTTGTTGCTGTGTTCTCAAAAGTAAAGGCATAAAAATAAGAATCACCTCAGTGTTTACATTACACCGTAGAAAATTAGTTATTATATTGCAGTATTGTTTTAGACACGTATGGTGTAGAAAACTGCAGGGAACTTAATTATGTCAATATTTACCCCAAAAGCCACTTACCAAGTTGCATTTGTTTTGAAGAAAGGAAATAGCTTTTTTTTTTTTTTTTTTGAAACAGTATTGTCTTCAAGGAGTAGAGGACTTTTTTGGTTGTTTTTTTTTGTATTTGGTTTTGGTTTTTTTTCCCCTGTAGAAGAGGCATCTGGTCTGGCCAATAAAGTACAGCTGCCATTAGACACAGCCTCCTTGCAGAGACTTCTTGTTAGGGGGCAGCATAAATTCAGTGAGGAATGCTGATGCCTTACTGTTCCTCCCATAAAAGAAAAAAAAAAAAAAAATCATTTAAAGCTTCTTTCCAAACAGAATTCCGGGGAATAGCAGAGTGACCATACCATTTTGGTTTTAAAACTTCTTTCCAAACAGAATTCCAGGGAATAGCAGAGTGACCATACCATTTTGGTCTGTCTGATTTTCATTTCAGAGTCCAAAAATAACCTAGAAATACTCTTTAAGGAGTGAAGGAAAACAATTATAAAAAGGGGTGGGGGGCTCACAATGTTCCTTTTGAAATGAACAGGAGGAGCTCTCTGAACTTTGAAAAATAGACCCATTGCACTTATCTCTTAGAAAATACTTTATATAAACCGACATCCTCAAAATCTCTTTTGTCTAGTGATATTGCTGACTAGGAAAACACTCTCCCTCCCTCCCTGACCTTGGTTGGCAGGGCGTTTACCAGCGACTATAAAGCTGTATTGCTAAAAGATATGACCTGTTTCAGAGAGTGGCCAAGCTGAAAACCAAGTCCTTGTCAGTATTTTGTGGAGGAAAAAGGAAAAATAGCAACCAACACCTGGGACTGCACTGAAGCAGACAGGCAGAGTTTTGCCCTTCCAGTTTATCTATTAGTTGGACAAATGGATAAATGTTTTGAGTAGAGTGGTTCTTCCCTTATCTGTTTCCAAAAAGCTGGGAGCCACTTCCAGGCTCAAGAGCGGGAGGATAAAAAGTTATTTATTACAGGATTTTTCATGTTTTAACTCTGCTTTATTGCACTGCACTTAGCAAGACTGCTGAAAATGGGGAAGGGTCACTATTATTCTTTGGGGTGCCCACAACTGGGGAGCTGCAGTCTCTGATTCTTCCCCAACTTGCTTGTCCCTGCAAGCTGTCACTGCTCCCACCAAGTCAGTGTCTCTAAACTCTTGTAATAACTCGCTGACACCCCATTTCCATGCCAGAACCCAGAAAAGTCTCTCCCAAGTAAGAGTGGATGTAAAGTCTTTGCCAGGCTACAACATCCTTAAGTGCTGCTGTTCCTCTGCCTCTCAAGCCAAGTCCACACAGCTCTGAAGTCCTTTGTGTTTACATCATTACACGGATCAACTAATTCCCTTTACCTCATTTTTTAAAAAAGCTGTGTCTTTTTGTTCTTTTTATCTGTACCTTCTCTTTTCTCTTTTTCATTTTAGAAATGCTCCCTTGTCAGGGCTACTCCGCTGTGAATTCTTCTGACTCAAATAAAATATTCATGTCTTTAAATACGCTCCGACATCCAGCACCACAGGCCGTATCCGTGGCCCTGGGCTTTCCGCTGGCTCCAACTGGGCTTGTTCCATTAATACAGCATAAACCTCAGATCAGAGATTCCCAATCCCTTTGTAGTCAAAGCTTGGAAATTATCTGCGTCCCACTGGATTAAGCTCTTCCTCCTCTGCTTAAATAGTGCAGGGCTGCAGATGGCTCCTGACCTCATGGTCCCTCCAGAGCAGCTCTTCCTCCCTCACCTCTCTGACTCTTCCCAGCACCTATGGCAAGCTAATATGTCCAGCTGATTGAAACCGCTCAAAAGGAAGCAGTCTTCGAGAAATAAGGAGTTAAAATGTCAGGCTCCTCCTCCCTCACCTCTCTGACTCTTCCCAGCACCTATGGCAAGCTAATATGTCCAGCTGATTGAAACCGCTCAAAAGGAAGCAGTCTTCGAGAAATAAGGAGTTAAAATGTCAGCTGGGTTCCTTCTTTGAATCCCCTATCTCCCAGCAAGGTCAACAACACTGTTTTGCTGCTTCAAGACATCATGGTGCTGGTCTCAGGCCTACTCCCTACATTCCTGCCTTCCTCTCTTGTCACTTGTCATAGCTCGGAGGAGTTGCAGGCCCCGTTTGTGGTCAGTCAGGCTACATTTGCTAGATCTTACCAAATCACAAAGGTAATAAATTGTTTGAGAGAACAGAACAAGTTGATAGGAAAAAACACCAGAACATGAAGTAGTAGCTTCAGCAATTTTAGGATGAACCAAGGTCACTCCGACCTTGCCAAGTACACCAAGAAGCTACCCAAATTAGGAAGAGTTCAGAAGTTTAACCCGAGGAAGACTCACAAGACGATCCCCCGCCCTGATGAAGGCACCGGAACTCCCACCAGACGACTCCCCAAAATGGAAGACTCCGCCTATATATGAATATGCATGTAAAGATATGAATATGCATGTAAAGATGATGTAACCTACACTCAAACTTGTATAAAAAAGCTGCACTGATTGCTAACCGAGGGAACTCTTTGTCCAGGGCGGCCTGGAGAGTTCCCCAACGCGTTGTTAATAAATACCTCCTGCTTATGGACTTGAAAACTTAGTCTCTGAGCAGTTTCTATTTCGCCTTTTGGGGCAAATTCGGCATCAGATGTCCACAGGTTCTGCTCCTCACTCCTCCATCCAAGGGAACGTTTGCCCTCTTGGGAGCCACTGGTCATGACATTTTTGCAGTCTGGAATGCCAACAGTGTTTGCCAGCAAACTCTCCCCCAGAGCAGCATCCCCCTTGTACCCCTTCTTTACATCTCCAGGCGTTGCACCTGCCCAACATGCAAAGCATCACCTGAGATCCAACAGATATGGACACAGAAGCTGCTATGTGGGTTTGTAGCAGGCAGAGGTGCAAAGATATCTCCGTTTTGAAAGGCTCTTAATGAAAATCAAGACCTACCAAAGCACTGTGCAATGTTACGCCATTCACCGCAAGCGCTGCTGAGTCCTGAGTGGCCCAAATACTCCCATAAGCTTTTCAGCTAAATTACTAAAAAACCACACCGCTGATGAGCAATATCACACATTGATTGGTCAGGATGCAGAGGTGTTTGCAGCAAGTTGATTTTCCCTGTTCCACCTGCAGGTTCCCTGCTAGCCCCTTCCCTGACTCCCCATCCTCATTCCAACATTTCTATATTCATTACATTTTTGTTACTTCAAGCTGATTTTCCTTTTAGAGTAACGCTTTTCACAGTTGTCACTACGGGCGGATCAAATTATAGTTTTTGAATTGGTGTCTTTAACTGATGATGTCAGGTTTTGACAGGACTTCACCCATAACCCTACCTCAAATTTCGTATTTTCTGCTATGCACCACAGAAACCTGAAATCTGTTAAGTCACCCTGAACAGCATGAGCCCCAGAACAGGCCAGGCAGCACTTCAGAGACGTGACACAAACGTATTTTCTGCTATGCACCACAGAAACCTGAAATCTGTTAAGTCACCCTGAACAGCATGAGCCCCAGAACAGGCCAGGCAGCACTTCAGAGACGTGACACAGAGCACCAGGAGAATGGCCTTATGAATTTTAAAGGATTGATCTGGAAGGTATAGTAGAAGAGGACATACCTCAACACACTCCTCCAATGTTAGAAAGTTTAAACAGTTCATGAATATGAAGACATATCTCACCCACCAACACGGAGCTGTTGAGAATGCTTTAACTAGTGACAGGACCAGTGACCTCAGTCACGGGTGCAAATCACTTTACACACACTATGTAAAACACTCTTTGAAGAGAAATTTTGGCAGGGGTTTTCGGAAGAGCCTGCAGGAGTTTTGTTGCAACAAGCCAGCTCCCTCAAACAGCAACATTAACTTTCAACTTCATGGCAGCTAGGGACAGTAGGAGATTAGGCATTATTCCTACTCTCAGAATTTCAACAGGAAGAACACCCTTTTGGCTTATACCTCTAAAGAAACAATGATTTTTCATGGGAGAAAAAAAAAATACAAAGCAAGAAAATGCAGAAGAAATGGACCAAGACCACTTATTTTGGACTAAGCCAACACCTTTGCACAGCATTGGATGAAATAGACTTCCTGGCAACAGGCAGCATTTAAGGTTTAAAAGCTACTGCGTAATTGTTTAGTTGCAATTTCATTTTTTCTTCTTTTCAGGCTTGTTTTTGAGCAATTCGCAAGCTCTAGATTTGAGGAAGCGGGCAGTACTTTTTCATTTCAACACAGTATTTTTTTGTACTGCAGCTTTTTCATCCTTACCCTGTCAGGGTACTCAGGTTCCCTCTCATCATCACTTTCCCTAACAGAGAAAAGGGGGAAAAAAAGTGTGGTACCTCAGTTTCCTAGAACTCACTCTTCTTCCACAAACTCAGAGCAGGCTGAATGACAGATTGATGCCAAAGCACTCTATTCTATACCTAAAACACAGAGTTGGTTGTGACACCCCCAATTAGATCACACATTAGAGCACATTTGGCTCCACACCACCCCAAAATAATCCTTTGTTAGAAGATCTTAGTGAATTTTTAGGAAGAAGCAGTTGTTCCTCACTTTACAGCAGCATGGATATGCACATAAGTCAGTGTCAGTTGATGGCAGGTCGACAACTGAAGGGGAAAGTTGTTGCTTAAGCAATTCACAATAAGTCTCCTACTTCAATAGCGCTTTACAGGGTCTCCCTTATTTATTGGATTGCCACCACAAGGTTTATTGCCTAAATCGATTTTTATGAATGCTCAAGGAAACAATATAAAATCAAATAAAAATACCTTGCAGGAAAAAAAAAAAAAAGCACAAACTACTAATGTGAAAAATCGTTTAAAATTATTAGCTAAATTACCTTAATAGGCAAAACTCAAAACTCAATATACTTGCATTTGATACAGTTTAGCTATCCACTGATGCAAATAAGTTAGTGTACAGAAATCTAAAACACAATAAAACATTGCTTTTTAAGGGTCAAATGTTTATTTTTTTCTAAATGGAAAAGCTAGAACCAAGACCCTGTGCTATACCCAGAGTCCAAGCACCCACCCTAACCTTTTTAATGGTTCCAGCTTTTCATGTGAGTAGAAAAACGATTATTGTTTCACCGTGGTCTTGCACACTGCAAATTCAGCATCTCTAACTCTTGATGGGATGTGAGGGAGAAAGAAAGAGCAGCTTGCCAAAGCACTTTTCTCCTTCAGATGCTCCAAAATGCAATGTTTTTGAGGAGCTACTGAGCTTATAGAAGAACTCCTAGCACAGGGAAGCTGTGGCTGCCCCATCCCTGGAGGGGTTCAAGGCCAGGTTGGACGGGGCTTTGAGCCACCTGGTCTGGTGGGAGGTGTCCCTGCCCAGGGCAGGGGGGTTGGAACTGGATGATCCTTAAGCTCCCTTCCAACCCAAACCATCCTATGATTCTATGAGCAGAAGGTGCTCTGAGAAATAGAGGGTAAAGAGGCACAAAATGTTCTGGAACTACATGTCCATATGGGGCCTGCAGCCCGTACGAGATTAACAAAGCCAACAGTACCATTTATAAATGCTGAAATATTCTGTTATCACTACAAATTAATGAAGTAAAAGACCTCTGTGCTCTGTGAACTGTCTATTGAAGCATTTCGAAACTTTCCCCAACTGGAGATCAATGGTGCTAAAATGCTGCAATTTCCTGAGACATCGGATCCAGCTCCTTTTGTCATCCCTTTATCTTTGACGTTGAGCAGAGATTTCAGCGTCAACGTTTATGTTGAGAGAAACAAAGGTGAAAAACTGACCTCATTTAAGTGCCTGACCTGAAAGTTGAGCTCCTCTGAACATTTGGTCCCCTATGCCTGGACATAACCCTTTCCGAGATACTCTACAAAAAATGAATGACGTTGTTTTCACCTAAGTTTAACCATCTTTGCCTGTCATTTTATAACCACTGCAGTGGATCCAGACAGATCAGTCTCCAAGGATGGTTCATTGACTACGAAGAGGGCTTCAGTCAGTAGTTTCGAAAGTAACATCAAAAAGTTAATGCACAGGGATCCCATCTCACACTTTTGGGGCAGATGAAGATTACAGGGTGCTCTGAGAGCTGAAGCCTGAAGCCAGGAGTACAAGACACTCACCTTTGAAATCAAGACTTTCCCAGTGCCTGGTTGCAGCAGCCCACAAAAACCCTGTGCTATACCCAGAGTCCAAGCACCCACCCTAACCTTTTTAATGGTTCCAGCTTTTCATGTGAGTAGAAAAACGATTATTGTTTCACCGTGGTCTTGCACACTGCAAATTCAGCATCTCTAACTCTTGATGGGATGTGAGGGAGAAAGAAAGAGCAGCTTGCCAAAGCACTTTTCTCCTTCAGATGCTCCAAAATGCAATGTTTTTGAGGAGCTACTGAGCTTATAGAAGAACTCCTAGCACAGGGAAGCTGTGGCTGCCCCATCCCTGGAGGGGTTCAAGGCCAGGTTGGACGGGGCTTTGAGCCACCTGGTCTGGTGGGAGGTGTCCCTGCCCAGGGCAGGGGGGTTGAAATTCAATGATCCTTAAGCTCCCTTCCAACCCAAACCATCCTATGATTCTATGAGCAGAAGGTGCTCTGAGAAATAGAGGATGAAGAGGCACAAAATGTTCTGAAACTACATGCCCATATGGGGCCTGCAGCCCGTACGAGATTAACAAAGCCAACAGTACCATTTATAAACACTGAAATATTCTGTTATCACTACAAATTAATGAAGTAAAAGACCTCTGTGCTCTGTGAACTGTCTACTGAAGCATTTCGACTCTTTCCCCAACTGGAGATCAATAGTGCTGCAATTTCCTGAGACATTGGATCCAGCTTTTTTTGTCATCCCTTTATCTTCGACGTTGAGCAGAGATTTCAAATTGCACACTGCAGCCCTGCTAAGCACCTTCTAGTTTATGTTGAGAGAAACAAAGGTGAAAAACTGACCTCATTTAAGTGCCTGACCTGAAAGTTGAGCTCCTCTGAACATTTGGTCCCCTATGCCTGGACATAACCCTTTCCGAGATACTCTACAAAAAATGAATGACGTTGTTTTCACCTAAGTTTAACCATCTTTGCCTGTCATTTTATAACCACTGCAGTGGATCCAGACAGATCAGTCTCCAAAGATGGTTCATTGACTACAAAGAGGACTTCAGTCAGTAGTTTCGAAAGTAACATCAAAAAGTTAATGCACAGGGATCCCATCTCACACTTTTGGGGCAGATGAAGATTACAGGGTGCTCTGAGAGCTGAAGCCTGAAGCCAGGAGTACAAGACACTCACCTTTGAAATCAAGACTTTCCCAGTGCCTGGTTGCAGCAGCCCACAAAAAGGCAGTTTGGGAAGACAAAGGACAAAGTCCATCCAGAGGACGTCCAGCCCCCACAAACACACCCCTGTGTTTGCCTGTCTAACGAGGAGTGGCAGCATCCTGCTATCAGAGCACTGCTGTCACAATAATGAGACAAGTAAGGAGAGACAGAGATCTTTTCCAGAAAGTAATCAGTTTTTAAAATAACACAACACCTTCTACTTCAGTTTATTTCTACATTTACAAGCTGACGAAGCTATAAATTTGAAGGGAAGTGTCTTCCGTCCTACTTTGATAAATAGATTGCAGACAGTGTGACAGCCTTTTTAAATTACGGACTTGACTTTCATCAAGAAAGATTTTGCAGAAATATCCCCCTTAGTAAACTTCACCTGAACTTTCCCGATCATAAGCAGAAAGCACTGCAGCCATCCTTCAGGAAGCATTTGTGTATTTATTTTGTCCAAACCACCTTGCTTTCCTGCAGTATCTCCTGGCACAGATTCATTCATTTGCTAGCGATGACCAAACTTCAGCTATTACTTACAGGTTTGGGGTCATAGTCCTCAGACTGTCCTCCTTAGAGCAGTGGGTTTTTGTTGTAGATCCATTAGACAATGAGTCAATGCTACTGCCGTTTGCCAAGACATTTCCTTAAATGCACATTGAGACAATAAAGGGATATGGAAATATAGTTTATAGCTTTTAACTGGCAGATGCATCATAGCCTTGAAAATAACACATTTTTTTTTGCAGCGTGAAAATGAGAAGCAGTACCACACCCCAAGATTTTAAGAGCAAGATAGATGTATAAATCAACCAAGTGGATTAGGTGACTAAGATATTAGCAAATGCCACCCTACTGTCTATCCAGATGCTGGACTATCAAAGGCTTGGAAGCATAAGATGGAAGATGCAGCAGTTCATATGGGACATCTTCCATCTCCTCCCAAAGCACCCACCAAGGTCCAACACCTGCCACAGAGCAACATCAAGAGGAGCTGAAGAACGTGACACTTCAGTTGAGAAGCAAGTTCGCTTTTGGTTTGGATCACAGAGTGCTTTTGGTGAGCACAAAAGAGTCCTTTTAGTAAAGGCAAAAGATTCCTTTTGGCTGAAACCACCCCAGATGGCATTGCTCAATGCCAATGGAGACAACAGGCATCCAAACCAGCACAAGCCACGTCACTTCAAAGTCCTTTAGCACATACCGAACATGACTACTCCAGGAAAATTTCCTGAACTTCCACATCTGCTGGAAACCTCCGTTCTCCAGTACTTAACAGCTCACTATTTTGTCTTTCACCAAGAGGTGAAAGATACCTTGATATCGTGCCTTGATACCCTAACAACTACGAGCCCAGAGAAATAAGGGGTAACAAATATCAAAGACTGTTATTTAAGCCTGCAGGGCATGAGCTTGACAGTTGGTTCAACTCCCTGCTCAACCATCCACTTGCCTGTTTGTGGGATAGGAGGCAAGTTACTCAGTAGACCTGGGAATTGCTGCAATCAACACAGATACACTGGGGCTATAGAGAGGAGGAGATCAGAAGCCAGCACCACAAGAGGTACCTTTTAGACCACCTTAGATGCCAGGCTATTGCTTATTCTATGGGGAGATTTGAAAGGCTTAAAGGTTTTGAACCTTGTAAGAATAGATTAAACCTTTCTCTCCCCACTTTCCAAAGGCACTGCCCCAGCAGCTGCCGTACTGCTATTCCATAGCTTTTCAACGTGAGCTTCTCCAACCCCTTCAATCTCCTCTCATACTCTCAAAACAGACAGAGAAATGCCTAGGCAGGGACAGAATCATAGAATTGTCTAGGTTGGAAGGGACCTTCAAGATCATCTAGTCCAACCATCAACCTAACTCTGATAAAAAAAAAAATTAAAAAAAAACAACCCATCACTAAACGATGTCTCTAAGCTCTACGTCAACCTGTCTTTTGAACACCTCCAGGAATGGTGCCTCAACCACCTCCCTGGGCAGCCCATTCCAAGGCTTAATCACTCTTCCAGTGTAAAAGATTTTCCTGATATCCAATCTGAACCTCCTCTGACATATCTTGAGGCCACTTCCTCTTGTCCCATCGCCTGTTCCTTGGGAGCAGAGACCGACCCCTCCTGGCTACACCCTCCTTTCAGGGAGTTGGAGAGAGCAAGAAGGTCTCCCCTCAGCCTCCTTTTCTCCAGGCTGAACACCCCCAGCTCCCTCAGCCTCTCCTCACAAGACTTGTTCTCCAGACCCCTCACCAGCTCCGTTGCCCTTCTCTGGACCCGCTCCAGCCCCTCAATGTCTTTTTTGTGGTGAGGGGCCCAAAACTGGACACAGCCCTCGAGACGAGGCCTCACCAGTGCCCAGTCCAGGGAACCATAACCTCCAAAGTCCTACTCCCCACGCTGTTCCTGACACAGGCCAGGATGCTGGTGGCCTTCTTGGCCACCTGGGCACACTGCTGGCTCCTGTTCAGCCCACAGGCCACCAACACCCCCAGGGCCTTTTCTGCCAGGCAGCTCCAGCCACTCTGCCCCCAGCCTGGAGCGCTGCAGGGGGTTGGTGGGACCCAAGGGCAGGACCCGGCACTTGGCCTTGTTGAACCTCATCCCATTGGCCTCGGCCCATCCATCCAGCCTGAAGACAGTTGCTCGTTTCCTGTGCCCAGATGGGACGAGGACAGTTCTGGGAACACACAGGACTTAGGGTGCAAAGTCAGTTTGGGCACTTCCAGTATTCAGTAGGAAGCTTATGGCCTGTGCACTGATTTAGCCACAGAGGGGCACTTCAACAATGCCGACTGCTGAAACCCTTGGAGGAATCTCCTCTTAAGCCTCTCTGGGCTCTGGATTGTAGGCATATAAGAGAGAACAGCACTTTTCTGCCTCACAGTGTGGTTTGCAAGGACAAAGAAAGCTATAGCAGCTCAATTCTGTGTGTTACAGTACCAAAGATTGATTTGAAGAGTCAATCACTCCAAACCTATTTTTCACCCAAAGCATCCGCTCTCAAAAGGAAAAATGAGCTACATACATTTTACATCAGCTTGTGCATGAAGAAAGACAGGCTTAGTGGACGGAGACACTTCACACTGAAGCATACAAATTGGCTCACCGTGGGAGTGAGGGGGATGAAAATAACTCTCACAGTTAAGGAATGACCCCTAGGCCAGTCCAGGACAGGAAATGTCATCCAGTCTGCAAAAGCAGCACCTGCATCTTCAAAAAAAAGTGAAAGAGTCCTTTTACCAGCAGAAGCTAAAAGTGTATTCCCTGAATAACTCAAAGGTAAATGCGTTTTGGAGGAGAAAATAGGATGACTAAAAGAAACCCCTGGAGGACTACAAGTCATCAGGTGTAAGAGCTAGGATCCTCTTCCAAGAGATCTCTGTATAAAAAAAAAGGCTGAGATGTAGGGCATGCAGGAGGACACAATCTCTCATGAGGAAAGAGCCTAAAGAAACTCTTCTGAGTACAAGGAGAGATACTTTGCAGATCAGTGAATTTATATCAAGTGTGGTTTTCTTTCATTTCTCCACCTATAATTTCTTCAGAGATTCATAGCTTGGATCTAGATTGTAAGAGCTGGGTTTCATTTGGAATGCTTTATGTTCTTTTTATTTCCAGCTTCACCTCCACCTAATGTGAATTTAATGGAATTTTGTCATACCTGGCTAGCACCAAGACAGGATGTAAAAATCCTTTAACCCAAGTGTTAGTGCAACACTTGCACACCTCTCCTGCACGTTGCTCCACGGGATGACAACGGCAGCTCTTTGTGCCAACCCAGAAGCTGTGCAGGCTGATTTGGTGGTGGTGGGAGAGGAGGAGGTGCCTGCCAGTGGTCAGAGACAGACAGGAAAGCCCTCTGGTATGGGGTAAGGCAATCACAGGTACCTGAATCCCAGGGAAATGTTTGCAACAGCACAAAATGTTACTGAAAGATGGGGCTTAGCAGAGGGAAACGAGAAGCAGACTGCTGTGGCTGCACAGCCAGGTGTTTGAAAGAAGAGTGGTGATACCCTAGTTTTATGCAAATTGTTTTGTCCTATAGATTGTTCAATATGTATTGTTTCACCTTCATATTCTTCTCTACCTATGTTACACAACCAGGCTCCTGAATGAAATGGTATTGTGCACCATGATCAGGTAAAAACAATTGTATAGGATGAGTCAGAGGAGTTACAAGCGCACAAGTTAAGACATACAAAAATCTTTATGAATTTTAAGTATTGTAGAAGTCCCAGCAGTCATGCACGTACACACAAAGAGGGCATAATCGAATCATTCATGCACAGGGGAACTTACATTTCCACTTTCACTTGGAAGAAGTTAGTTTTGTATTAATTAGTGAGCTCTAACCAGCAGGCTCGGATATACCAGTAACTTATTGCACAAGTTTTGTGTCAACACATTAGGATTATTATTGCATTTGCATGAACATTGTGACAGAGTTTTGATGGTTATAATTGAGACATGTTTTCTCTGATTATTTTTTAACAAGATTTATGAATAAATACCACAGCAAGAACTCTGCAACATCTGGATGAGGCTTGCTCAGAATCATTATGACAGCATTTACTTTATTAGAGTCACTGGAAAATACTTTTATCCTTCGTTATATGACAAGCAGCAAGAATTCAATCTGTGTGTCTGATGTGTAAGCTGATTCATAGTCTGCATTGTTAACAGTTGTGGAGCTTGAACTGTTTGCAAGTTTTTTTTTCTCCATAATGGAACATCAAACCTTCTCACCAAAAGTGTTTTTCCTCCATAATGGAACATCAAACCTTCTCACCACTACCAGGTTTAACCTCTTGCTTCCCCTTTCAATGAAGACGCATGCTTCTAGGGAAGGTAAATCCCAGCACACTCTTCCCAAAATTGACCTGCCTACAGATGCTGTCAGCCTTAGATCAAGTGACACGTAAACGTAACGGGCAAAGGTGTTACTTAAAGAAGTAACACTGGGAAATTAAAAATAAGGGGACATTAAGTCAACTACACAGTCTTCCCTTTCTCTTCGCCAACATAAGCCCATAGAGAGAAAAATCAAAAAAAAAAACCCTTAAAAACCAACCCAACAGAAAAAGTATAAAGACCAACTTGTAATTGTTGTTGTAATTGTAACGGCCAACAGAGGAAAACACATTCCAGCACCATTATATAACACGGATATAGTATTCAATTGCTTATAGAAAACATTCCTTTCCTATGACATTATTAATTGTTATCAACATGTTAACTTGTCTCGTTTAGCTGCCATATGAGATGGTAAGCCTCATTGCAATGAATGACCAGGAGCAAAGTGACAGCAGAAATGGTTACCAAACTTCAGAATTCCCAACCGTTTGATGTCCAACATGAGTGCAATGCCACTTAGTATTTTTAGAATAATAATAATAATAAAAAATCAAGTGAGTACACTCACCATTCTTCTCCTGTCATGCTCTGAGGAACTTAATTCTTACTTGCAGCTCTCAAAATCCACGCCAAAGAATGAGGAATTGCTGCACGCTGATGCATGAAAGGCCTGTGACACCTTCTCACAACTAGTGAACTCTGCTAGGGAGAAACATTAAAAAAAAAAAACAAAAACCAAACCTTCATTAGGACTCTTTTTGCACACACAGACTCTGGAGCATCTCAGCAGAATGCTTTCAGCTTATTAACTCCATAGCATCACACAATCAGAAGAACTAGAAATCTTTCTGCAGTTACTGCTAGCAGGAAGACACCAACTCCTTCCAGCAAAATGAACTCTGAGTGTTTAAATTCCACCCAACAACTCAACTGTCTGGTGAAGTTCTTTGCTGAGAGACCCACTGGGGAAGGTGGGGGGGAAGCAGACAAGGGCACTTACTGTGTTCTTGTTTCCATCAATTGCATGGTTTTATATTATTATTATAAACAATATGCCAGCTGTATTTAGTGGCAATATTTTATTAATTATTGTTCAGGGAACTCATTTAATTCAGAAAGAACAGATGTTGCTCCATTAAAGTAAACCACAGCATCTCTTTTGAGGGAATAAATGATGTTTACTAACCTGAGACAGTGGTTTTGTGAGAACATTTATGCCTTTATTACTTTACTGGTACAAAATTTAATGAAGAAAATTACCGTACAATAAAAGGTAGAGTTAATATTCTGTGTATGTTTCTTCAGCGAAGCTGAAGACCAAGAACTCCATTATGGAGCTTGCATGAAAATAATATGGATTATCCAACATTTAATTAGGCATAGGTACTATTTTTTCTTTTAATTGCCAAGAAGGGGGCATCTTAATTCAGATGGCTCTTGTTTAAATTTCTACCTATATGTACATATTTTGTATATATATTATACTTAATCATTCCTACAGTTGATCTTGGTCGTCCTTTAGAAAAAAAGCACAGTGCAAGGAATCTGTGTATAAATTGTGTATCTAACATGTGAATTCAAAACCAACAGTCAAATGCTCATTGGAAAATGTAGCAGAACAAAAACACAGACTGAGATTAGAGAGACATGCATTGGCACAAGCTGTTACCACATGCTGTAAGGAGGCACCTGGACAAAGGACCTGGGCAAAGCTGATGTTAAATCCCCAAATAGAGCCAAAGGTTCCTAAACTCATCTTTTAAAGTCCCAAAAAGAGAACAGATTCCTGCTAACACGACAAGAACCGATACAGAGGAAGGTCTTCCCATCAGCAGCCAGCCAGCCAGCCCTGCCTATCTCCTGTTAACTACTGCCACTACCCTATTTCTACTAATTAAGTCTCTACTTCCAAAATAGCCTGGGCCAATCTAATCACTTGCTGTCACAGTCCTGTTTTGTTTTTTTTTAATCAATCACAGAGTGTGGCCCTGCATCCTCTCTGTGCCAGCCCTGGCCTTTCTCCAGCCCTGCAAGGAGCCATTTCAGCTTGTTAATCAGGGGGGATGCAAGTCACTGCATCAGCTCAGGAGAAGGTATCTCAAGTAACCTGAGATGAAATTGTATTTTCTCCTCATTTCTCAGAATAATAGGGTACTAATAGTCTCTTTTGAGATCTGGTTACTCAGATTTCACGCTGGTATCAGAGTATCATGGTTAGGTTGCAGGACAAACTGTTGTGCTAGAAACCTCTCTCCTAAGCCCCTCTAGAAGCAAGTCAGCAGCCTAGATATGCTATTCCATTAAAGGCTATCAATCCACCACTTGGAGCATCCGTAAGGCTCTCCACACTCCTCAGGACTAACAGTCCCCCACTTAAGACTTCAGGGAACCTCCTTCATCCTGTGGCTCCCCTAAAAATCACAGACCAGCAGAAAGCAGCTGGGATTTCATGTACCACTGGTGTCTTTCCTGAAGGGTCTTTCTCTCTCCCGTCACAGACTGAACCCATTCTCCTTTCTCTCTTCCAAACAAGCAATTATTTCACTTGAGCAGAGCAACTCACCCAGCTAACAATTATGTCTTCTTGTCAATTTTTGCTTAAAAGAGGAGGGGTCAGCATTCCAAAGCAACATCAGCACAGTTTACGGGTAGAGATTTCAGATGCTGCTTAGATAAGGTCTAGGAGTTCTCAAGAAGCTTCCTACCAAAGACTTCCCCTGAGAGGAAGTCTCTTCCCTGACACGCTTTATGGAGTGAAGAGGAATGTTTCTAGATAGGAGTCTAATAGGGGAAATATGAGCCTGAAAGCAGGAATTCAAGTTACTGGCCTGTGACCACCTGGGCAAAAAGGAAATTAAACCTGGTGGGACAAATCCTATGACTGGATTGTGGCTATTGAGGGCTACAAGTGGTTCAGAAGGGACAGGCAAGGAAGGAGGGGTGGAGGTGTTTCCTTCTATGTTAAGGAGTGGATAGAGAGTGAGGAGATGTCCCTAAAGCCCTCCCTGGGGTCAGATGAAGAGAGAGTTGAGAGCTTGTGGGTCAGGATTAAGGGGCAGGCCAATATGAGGGACACTGTGTGGGTGTTTATTACAGGTCACCTGATCAGGGTGAGGAAGTTGATGAGGCCTTTTCCAGACAGCTGAAAGCAGCCTCACAAGCACAGGCCTTGGTTCTCATGGGGGACTTCAATTCTATGTTAAGGAGTGGATAGAGAGTGAGGAGATGTCCCATGTTTCCCTCTATGTTAAGGAATGGATAGAGAGTGAGGAGATGTCCCTAAAGCCCTCCCTGGGGTCAGATGAAGAGAGAGTTGAGAGCTTGTGGGCCAGGATTAAGGGGCAGGCCAATATGAGGGACACTGTGTGGGTGTTTATTACAGGTCACCTGATCAGGGTGAGGAAGTTGATGAGGCCTTTTCCAGACAGCTGAAAGCAGCCTCACAAGCACAGGCCTTGGTTCTCATGGGGGACTTCAACCACCCTGGTATCTGCTGGGAAGGCTACACAGCCAGGCGACCTGGGGACACCACTAGTTACAGGCTTCCAACTTGAACCTGCTCCATTAATCATTACCCTTTGGGTCCTGTCACACAGCCAGTTCTCAATCCACCTCACTGTCCCCTCATCCAGCCCATACTGCCTTAGTTTCCCAATGAGGATGTTATGGGAGACAGTGTCAAAAGCCTTGCTGAAGTCAAGGTAGGTGACATCTGCTGCCCTCCCCTCATCCAACCAACCGGTTATGGCATCATAGAAGGCTATCAGATTGCTCAAACATGATTTACCCTTGGTAAACCCATGTTGCCCACTTCCAATAACCCCCCCGCTCTTCAACTTGTTTGGAGATGACATCTAGAATGAGTCTCTCCATTACCTTCCCAGGGATGGAGGCAAGACTAACTGGTCTATAGTTACCAGGGTCCTCCTTCTTGCCCTTTTTGAATACTGGAGCTCCTGAAGAGGCCAAAGTCTGCCCTTCAGAAGTCCAAGGTGGCGGTCCTGCTGGCCCCCCGCCTCGCTTCAGCAAGAATCAAAAATTTTATCATTTCATGATCACTCTGTCCAAGACGGCCTCCAACATTTACATCCCCCACAAGACCTTCTGAGTTAACTATCAGCAGGTCCAGTAGGGCACTTTCCCTATCAGGGAAGTTGAAGTCCCCCCATGAGTACAAGGGAGAGTGATCTTGAGGCCTCTGTCAGCTGCCTATAGAATACTTCATCAGCCTTTACATCCTGGTTTGGGGGTCTATAACAAACTCCCACCACAATGTCTGCCTTACTGGTCTTCCCCTTGATTCTTATCTATAGGCACTGGACACTGTCATCGTGCATATTGCTGAGTTCTAGGCATATAATACATAAAGGGCCACCCCACCACCTGTATTTCCTTGCCTGTCCCTTCTGAAAAGTTGGTAGCCATCGATCACAGCACCCCAGTTATGTGAGTCCTCCCACCACGTTTCTGTGATGGCAACTAGATCATCATTTTCTTCCTGCATGATGGCCTCCAGCTGCTCCTGGTTGTTGCCCAGGCTGCGTGCATTCATGTAGATGCACTTCAGCTGGGCTAATCATCCCACTATTTCTCTGGAAGGGCTGGCACCTTTACCTAATAGCACTGGTGCTCTGCTCCCAGGCACCACTTTAGTAACCCTGGTTCCAACCACATCCCCCTTCAAATCTAGTTTAAAGCACTCTCAATGAGCCCTGCTAACTCCTGTCCCAATATGCTTTTTCCCCTTTGGGTTAGGCTTCCCCCACCTGCTGCAAGCGTGCCTGGTGACCTGTAGATCAGCCTGTGCTCAAGGAATCCAAAGGTCTGCCATTTACTCCAGTCTTTTAACCATGAGTTGATTTGTTGTTTCTTCCTACTTATCCCTTCGTCCATCCCTATGTCTGGTGGGATAGAAGAGAACACCACCTGTGCTCCTGACCCCTTGACCAGTCATCCCAGAGTTCTGAAATCCCTTTTCATTGCCTTGAGGCTTCTCATAGTCACCTCATTGTTGCCCACCTGAAATATCAGAAGAGCATAATAATCTGATGGCTGAACCAGGGAGTGGATTTTTCTTTGTATATCCTTGGTCCTGGAGGAGCGGATTTTTCTTTGTATATCCTTGGTCCTGGCCCCAGGGAGGCAGGTAACCTAACTGTGGGACGGGTCTGGCCTACAGATTGGGCCCTCTGTTCCACTGAGAAGGGAATCACCTGTTACAATCACCCTCCTTTTTTTCTTTGTTGACGTTCCCCTGAGAAGGGAGTCACCTGTTACAATCACCCTCCTTTTTTAATTTGTTGATGAGGTCCTGAGGCTCCTGGGTGGGTAACCCATCCAGGGTGCCTCACTGGGGAGATCGTCCTCTCCAGTCTCATTTACCTCATCCCCAAAATCCAGGACTCCAAACCTATTTTGCAAAAGTAACTGGGAGTGTGAGGGAGGCTGTTGAGGGTTCCACTTACAAACTGGGAGTGTGAGGGAGGCTGTCGAGGGTTCCACTTACCTCTTTGAGGAAGGACCAGCCTCCATTGCCCCCTTTCCACTAAGTCTCCTTTCTCTGCCTGGCGACAGGGCAGGAGGGGATCATCTACTTTTAATGGCACCTCTTCTTGCTGCCTTTGCCCCAGGGTACAGCTCCACCAGTCTATTTCACTTTTATACTCTCTAATGCTTCTTAACCTTTCCACCTCTTCTCTCAGCTCCACCACCCACCTGAGCAGGTCGTTTATCTGCACTCACCGGGTGTCCCTGGGTCCCTGCGGTACCACAGCCAGGCTCAGCCATTCGTGCAGCCAGGGCCCTGCACGGCCACGTCTTTCACCCACCTGAGCAGGTCGTTTATCTGCACTCACCGGGTGTCCCTGGGTCCCTGCGGTACCACAGCCAGGCTCAGCCATTCGTGCAGCCAGGGCCCTGCACGGCCACGTCTTTGCGGGGGAGCTCAGTCTGAGTCCCCACATTTTCCTTCACAAGGGCTTTGGGGCGTTTTGTTGCCGTTTCCTCCCTTAAGCCCGGACAGACCCGTTCCCCCTCAGACTCTCCCTCTTTGTCCCGCGCGCGAGTCCCCGCGCCCCCCCCCCCCCCCCCCCCCCCCCCCCCCCCCCCCCCCCCCCCCCCCCCCCTCACCTCCGCCGCTCTCCGCGCGCTCCGTCCGACACCTGAGGGCCGCTCCCCTCACGCTCTGCGCACGTGCGCCCACGCGCTGATGCACCCGGCCCTTCCGCTCACGCGCGCTCGGCGACCGTTAAACGTGCCGCGGCTCGTCCGGCCCCGCCCCCAGCTAACGTCAGCCTCTCGGCTCCCTCGCGAGATCCCCGAGTGGTTTCGGGTCTCCCCGCTCTCCCTCGGCTTCCCGTCCCCGGGAAACCCCCCCTCCCCCTCTCGGCCTAGATCAGATTTAAAGGGGCAGCGCTCACCGCTGTCCCACTCCGCCTGGGCTGAGGGGAGCTTAGGAAGTGTGGGTTAGAAGAATGGACAGTGAGATGGACTACGTCAGCCTCTCGGCTCCCTCGCGAGATCCCCGAGTGGTTTCGGGTCTCCCCGCTCTCCCTCGGCTTCCCGTCTCCGGGAAACCCCCCCTCCGCGTCTCGGCCTAGATCAGATTTAAAGGGGCAGCGCTCACCGCTGTCCCACTCCGCCGGGTCTGAGGGGAGCTTAGGAAGTGTGGGTTAGAAGAATGGACAGTGAGATGGACTGAAAACTGGCTGAAAGACAGAGCTCAGAGGGTTGTGATCAGTGGCACAGAGTTTAGTTGGAGGTCCATAACAAGTGGTGTTCCCCTGGGGTCAGTACTGGGTCCAGTCCTACTCAATATATTCATCAATGACCTTGATGAGGGGACAGGGTGTACCCTCAGCAAGTTTGCTGATGATACAACACTGGTGGGGTCGCTGACACACCAGAAGGCTGTGCCGCCATCCAGTGAGACTTGGACAGGCTGGAGAGTTGGGCAGAGAGGAACCTAATGACGTTCAACAACCTCAGGCATACGGTCCTGCACCTGGGGAGGAATAACCCCCTGCACCAGGACAGGTTGGGGGTGACCTGCTGGAGAGCAGCTCAGAGGAGAAAGATTTAGGAGTCCTGGTGGACAACAGGGTGACCATGAGCCAGCAATGGGCCCTTGTGGCCAAGAAGGCCAATGGCATCCTGGGGGGCATCAGGAAGAGGGTGAGCAGCAGGTGGAGGGAGGTCATCCTGCCCCTCTGCTCTGCCCTGGGGAGGCCCCATCTGGAGCACTGGGACCAGTTCTGGGCTCCCCAGTTCCAGAAGGACAGGGAACTGCTGGAGAGGGGACAGCAGAGGCTACAGAGATGATGAGGGGCCTGGAGCACCCTCCCAGAGGCTGAGGGACTTGGGTCTTTTTAGTCTGGAGAAGAGAAGGCTGAGGGGGGATCTGATCAATGCTTAGAAATCCTTCAAGGGAGGGTGTCAAGAGGATGGGGCTGGTCTTTTTTCAGTGGTGCCCAGGGAACGGACCATAGGAAATGGGCACAAACTTGAATAGAAGAAGTTCCACCTCAACATGAGGAGGAACTTCTTTGCTGCGAGGGTGGCAGAGCCCTGGCAGAGGCTGCCCAGGGAGGGGGTGGAGTCTCCTTCTCTGGAGACATTCAAACCCACCTGGACACGTTCCTGTGGGACCTGCTCTGGGTGGCCCTGCTTTGGCAGGGGGTTGGACTGGATGATCTCCAGAGGTCCCTTCCAACCCCATGGGATTCTGTGGAATAACCTAGTCCCTCCTCCCTCAGCACCCTGGCACTGAGAAACAAAACGATGACAGAAAGCAGCACCAGCCACCTGCAACGCCACGTGAGTGCGATTGACAGCAAAATGAATGCATCAAATCCAATATTTGTGCCGATGGCTGCCTTTTACTATCTGTTCCTTATAATACAGTTGGGATGCCTTGGGCCTGAGCTGCAGATGGGCAGTCTGCTCGGAAGTTCATTGCACTAACCTTGACCCAGCTTTCTCTGATTTCCCTTGACCTGAGTTCAGGCCCCTGCTGAGTACACAAGCAAAGCTTGGTCATTTTCACTTTAATTAACACCTGCAATATTTGACTGCCAAATTGCTTTAGACATGCCTAACACCTAATCCCATAGAAATGGGAGACCTGCTAAAGCATGGATCACTCCAAGAGTTTAAAATCATTGTGCAAAGTAATTAAAAACGTCATTGTGCTTCCAATTGTTAAGAGACCTCATTAATTCCTCAATACTCAATGTCACTTCCTTGGTTTCAAGTACTCGGTGTGTTAACTGCCAATAACTTCCTAAAGCACACAGAGGAAATTCAGTTTCAGGACAAAATAAACCTAGAATAGTTATTCCCCATAATGACTGCAAACACTTAACTACAGAGTGCCAATCAACCTTCATGTTACTTTGTGCTTTTGCCAAGAACGGTTGGACCAGATGATCCTTGATGTCTCTTCCAGCCTGGTATTCTATCATTCCATGATTACGTCCCTCCACCGACCTTATCAAATGGATTAATTCTTGTTTCTCTGCTCCCCTGCAGATCTTCTGCAGTGTTTTCTTCTTGGAAGCAGGCGTCCAGTATAGAATAAAGGGAACTGCTGCAGCCAGATATATTATGGCTGTCAAATTAATTTGAATAATTGTGACTATTATTTTAAAAGCTAGATAACAACGTGGATTGAATTTTATGGTTGATTTTCCAATTCTAGCTATCTGGCCACGTACAAGTGCTGACCTCATTCTGCTACAAAGGATTCAACAGTGTATCTACAGGAAATAACATTAGTCGTATCCCGAATCATTTGCAGCCTGAGGTTTTTGAGGGCCTTGGCTACAAATATTCATACCATGGGCAGACTTCTTCACAGATGAGCAGACATTTGGAAATACAACATTAACATCAGCGTCACATACGTACTAAACCCGTTTTGCTACTTCTTTTTAAAGCTAGACTAAAGGTAGATTCGCTACTTGCACATACCTGCAACTCTAAATTTTACAAGGGATTTTACAGCTGATGGAAAATTTTACTTCTAATTGAAAGTGAAGGCAGGGGAGAAGGGAAGAACCAAGCCAGCATGGATTTCAGGGAGTCCATTCCCATGAAAATCCCTACGTGGAAAGAGATCTAACATCAGACTCCAGTGAATACCATCGCGTTTACTCCACTCCCCAGCACCAGCTGGGTCTGTTCTGAGCCCAGGCAAAGAAGACACACTCTTTTGTCACAGAAAGAAAATCCCATTACCAGGAAGTCAATAGTGAAATGTGCCATTGAACTTGCATGCAAAGTAGGACTGCCAAATGATTTTGTCAAATATTTTTTAAGATGTCCTAGAAGCTTTTCCACGTAATAGCAATTTATGTCATTAAAGGCAGCATTATGTTAAGAGGCATATAATAGTCTTATTCTGACCCTGGGTAATAGCTCTGCCAAGGCCACATCAAAAGTTTGCAGTCCTTGGGGAAATGGTTGGTTGCGTGGCTTTCATTTTTTACGTATAACCCCCAGGGTAAGAGCTGCACGTGTTTTGGATCAGATCTCTTCTTGAAATCCACTGTGTTACAGAAACAAAGTTTTCCTCTCCAGCTATCACTGAAATAATTCATCAAACCCTACAAACTGTCAGAACGGGTAGAAGCAGCTCCTACAGTGAAATAAGTTGAGGAGTCTTGTTCGTGTGCGTTTCACTATTCACCCAGACAGGCAATCATTAAAACCACAAGGCTCAACGATACAGAGTGCTATTGTGGATGAATTAAAAGTACATATTGTAAATAAAAAAAAGGTGTATTTCAAGGGAAGTCTCTTGGGAAGAGCGCTGATGTGGAAGGACCTACCCTTCAGACAGATCACCACTAACTGCAGGAGCTCAAGAAGTCATATCCCTGGAACTTCATAATGAACACATGGGATGCAACACATGTTAAACTGATTTTTCTTCTGGCTTTGGCTTTGCTGATTCACATCCAACACGGACTCTACATATTAAAAAAATGTTTAGAATCTCACTTGGGAAAATACACTACATGCAGTTCCTGCATCTCACTTGGGAAAATACACTACATGCAGTGTTTCGAGGAAGATGTTCGAGGAACACCACGATGGATGGGGGAAACAGCTTCAGGGACAGAGTTCATCTCTTGGAAAGGCTTTGCTTGCAAGAAAGGTGGCACAAGGACAACTTCAAGATTGGTTATAAGCATTCCTGAGCAAGCCATGACCTCTTCAGATAACCAAGCTGGCATGCCTCTTCAAGGAAGAGGTCACCAAAGAGATATGGCTCTTTATATATGTTACTATTTCACAGTATGCAGTACTGGCCAACATCAGCCAATTTACTCCTTTGGAAAGGAGCTGAGAGACAGGCCAGCCTACCACTGTTTTTATCCCATATATTCACTTCCCTCCACAGCTGGTGGAGGTAAAAAGTGACAATGAAGGAGAAAAATGAATACGCACTCCTTGGCCAAACTCAAATGTCTAAAGCTTTCTGGGTTTATTTCCCTAATAGAGTGAAAAGGTGCTTGATGGAATGAGGCTGAAGTTTTCACTGTCAGTATCAGACAATCAATGAATAAGGCATAACACTCCAGCAAGGTCTGAGGTCCTTATTAAGCCTTCAGATGTTAAGACCTCCGAAAAAATTATGCAAATTCAGTCAACTACGAACTGTGACATTAAATCAAAAGATGCAGCAAAGTTTAGTGATAACCTGTTAGCAATCCTTAAGGTAACGCAGAAAGATTCCTTATAAGTGAAAATAGTTCTGATAGAAAATCATTTATCTACTGTGAAGTATTGTGTGAATATGGAATAACCATATTCGTTGTCATAAGAAAATAATAGCCAATAATAAGAAAATATAAGCCAGTGTTCCACTTGGTGATCCTAACAGTAACAGCTCTCCTTAACCACATTCAGATTTCAGTGATTTCACTGAAAGTTTTCCTATCCAGAGCTCTTTGCAGAGAAGAAAGGTGCTGCCCTCTCAGCAATTATCAGCTGCTCCAATTTTAACCTCTTCCTCCCGAGAACCGCAAGAGCTCTATTTCATTATACAAATGAACAATTAAAGATTACTAGGTTTCCTAAACAAGTAGAATAGTCAGCTTTAGAAATCCCAGTCATTTTGAAAGACACTGGTCTTAGAAAGGCTGCATTCTCCAAGCATTAAAGGGTAAATACCGTGGCTAAGCTTGCAGGATGAAAGAGGAGTGAGAGTAAAAAACAAAAAAAAAAAAGGACATTAGTATCTCTGGAACAGTATATGCCAGACCCCTTTATCTGCAGTCAAGTTTTTCAATCATTCAGCTACCACCTCAGAAAAATGTAGTGTCTTCCTTAGCCATTAAGTTACAAATGACAAAGGCAGGCATAAAATCATATATGCTTCCAGCAAGCACCTGCTGCACTATGCTCATATCTGGACTGCTGCCCTGCCCATTAACATCTCAATTTCTCAGTGCTGCAGAACAAATGGGGAAGAACAAAGCATAAAGACTTGCTTTTACATCTTGATTTTTGCTCTTCTTTTGGGGGCACGGAAGTAAGCAGATGTTAATTGCCTGGTTCCATATTTTTAGAACATTTCTATAGGAGAAAAGACCTGGGAGCGTGTAGAAACAAAAAAGAGAATATTTAAGGTAAACAAAGAAATCAGCCCATGAAATAGGAAAAAGGATCTAAAGATTATCTGCCAGAAAGACAGAGTGGGGAAAGACATTTCAAAGAGTTAACACTACCCTCATTTGATAAAAGCTGCTGAGCAAGAGGCAGTAGGGACCTTTGACATCATCTTCCAAGGAAGCTCTCATGCCAGCCAAACTTGACAGAGCCTGTTGGCTCATCCTCTTAACATTTTTTTGGAAGCTTAGGGGCAGAAATGGAGATCAGGGCTCCTTCAGAGCCCACTTCAAAGAAGAAGAAAGTGGGCATCTTTCAGAACACCATGGAAAACCCACGCAAAGCACGCAAAGACGATAGGCAGGGCAGGCAACTAACCAAACAGAGCAACTAAAATTAGAGATACAATCAGATCCTCCAGTGATAGTTACCCAAACTTTGGGAAAAAAAGGAGGGAAAATATTAAAAATTATTTCCCTTTATTCTGTTATCTCTGCTAACAGATTTTAGAAGGGCCACATATGACCTCTGACTGAAGAGTGGATAGGGTATGAAGGGTTTTCTTTCTGGCAGTTCCAGTCCATTTTAAATTTGAAGCATTTTTCTTCATACCTCCATGAACTAGGAAGACTAATCTCTTATAGAGTATCTGTAACAGATTAGACATGCTTGCTGGGGAAAAGGAATAGTTCATCCTGCCTTAGACAAAAGCCTGGTCTAGATGACTTTTTGATAATGCTGTCCAAAAGCTTCCTTTCTGCAAGACTTGATCTTCTAATTTTTCAGGCTACAAATTCAGAAAACAAAAGAGCCCATTCAGAAGAAGAAATCAAATCTCTTGCACAGCATTTGCCTTCATTAGAACTCCCAAGTGATTTACACAAGGCTGACACAAAGATCTCCATTCTGCAAACTGGCTGATGTGACTCGTGCAACTTCACACAAACTGAAGTGTGAGAAGAGCCCCAAGTGCCAGGCAGCGAGCTACCTCTCAAACCAAGGTCAGCTTGTCATTCCAAAACTTTTTTAGATCAAAAAACATGGCAGCCCTGGATCAAGAAGATATTGACACACTTCAGATTGAAAAAAAACTTTGGTGTCCAACCTCAATCAGCACTGGAGTCAAGACTCATAAAAGGCAGGCATTTTATGATGTGGCTGTCCATGAAGTAGAAAAAAGTGCATTGAAGCCTTCCAAGATGAATCATGGAATGTGTATAGTTTGAAGGGACCTTAAAGATCATTGAATTCCAACCCCCCTGCCCTGGGCAGGGACACCTCCCACCAGACCAGGTTGCTCAAAGCCCCATCCAGCCTGGCCTTGAACCCCTCCAGGGATGGAGGATCCACAACATCCCTGGGCAATCTTGTTCCCTGATGAATAATCACATGGACATGGGCTTGCTGTTCATCAGGCCTGGATCACAACCAAAGACTCAGTGGTTAAAGGTTAAACTACTTCCTAATCCAGTCAGGCACTCTGCTCCTCTCCCTGCATCACTATTGATTACACTGGTTTCTTAGAGTAGGTTCCCCCATCCCTCATTAAAACAGGGTTCTTTTCTAAAAGCTCCTCCTTTGTGTCTTGTTTGTAAATTCACTGTTGCTGATTCATTTCCTCCTAAAGGAGCTCATGAATAAAATATGAGGATTGTAAATTCAGGAGTCTTTGATGTGTTTTCAGGCATTAGGAACTCAATCAGTTCTGTGTAGTTATCCCTTTGAAGTTTCAATTGGGCACTTTCTTCCACAAAAAAGAAAAGCTGTTCTTTTGAAGGACGAGTTTCTTAAAGATATACTATTTTTTAGGGCTTTATTCTCAATAATTCTTTTAAAGTCAGAGGACAGCACAAGGATCGGGAAAGAAAATAGTAACCATTTAGAAGGTCTACCTTTGAGGTAAACATGGATTTATGCACCTATAAGGACCTTTTGACTTATGCTATTTCCATAGGCATTGACATCAGTGCAATTATTTCAACGTCAACCTGGAACAACTCAAGGTAGATCTCACCCTTGATTTTTCATAGCAATGTATAGTAACACTCATTCCAAGGAAGGCCTCCATCTCTGATCTTATGAGCAAACTAATTGACAGAGGAGCAGTGAATATGAGCAGGAAGACACACAAAATCATAGAATGGTTACAGTTGGAAGGGACCTTAAAGGTCATCTGGTTCCAACCTGTCCTGCCATGGGCACGGACACCTCCCACTAGACCAGGTTCCTCAAAGCCTCATCCAACCTGGACACAGATAGGTGTCTGGCTCTTCCAGTGTCTCACATGACACCACCATCAACTTCAAATGTCATTCTTGTTACACATCTCACTCAAGAGAGACCCTCCTGTCCCTCTGCCTCCAAATTGGTGTGGTCACCTCGTCCACACCACTCAGTGTCTCCTCCAGCCAAAGGACTCCCCACACTTCCCACCAGCTCCATTTCTGCTATCTTCTCCTGCCTTTCCAGTCACTTCATGCTTCCAGTAGCTCACTGTCTTCCTGATAACTTTCAGTTCTGGGATGAGTTAAAAAAATTAAATCCTTGATATTCAGAAAAATATTTAAATTCTTTAAGCAAAAGGAAAAAGAAAAACCCACTAAATTTTGCCCTGTCCCTGCTTACATGGAAATACTGCCCTTCATATGCTCTTCTCCAACAATGACGTGACTCCTGTAAGCCCAATCTAGCATTAAAACAGCCTGCAGTAAGCTGCACTTTACTTTCAGCTCAACACAAAATTCCAAAATTAGTCAAATTGTGAGACTTTAATGTGTGTTGGACTATCAGGCTTCAGTATGGCTGTCACCAGTAGCCAAATGAGGTATTTTTGTGCCTGCAAAACTAGTCGTTTTGCCCACATGGTGGATTCATGGAATCAGCAAGAGAAAAATCAAACTTGAGCACCCCCATATCTATAGAATACTAGAACTTCTCAAGAAATGGCCAGATACTCATATAGAAACATCTACCCTGATTGCAGAGCATAGCTCTGCCTTCATCCACTGACACGCAGGAATTTGGGGTCTTACTTTCCTAATAATCTCCTCAACGAAGATGGCTTTGCAAAGCTTCTGTGAAGCCAAGAGTTGGAGTCTCCTATCCACACATACATACCACCAATGATCAGTGCATCTCATGGAAGGCCAGCTTCTCTCTGTCCCCTACTACTTTGACACTGTAGAGAGGTTGGTGCTGGTCTCTTCTCACAGGTAATTAACGACAGAACAAGAGGGAACGGCTTCAAGCTCCAACAGGGGAGGTTTAGATTGAACATTAGGAAGGAATTTTTCACCCAAAGAGTGGTCGGGCATTGGAACAGGCTGCCCAGGGAGGGGGTGGAGTCACCATCCCTGGCTGTGTTTAAGGGCCGTTTAGATGCAGTGCTGAGGGACATGGTGTAGGGGAGGACTTTGTAGAGTAGGGGAGATGGTTGGACTTGATGATCCCAAGGGTCTCTTCCAACCTAGACCATTCTATGATTCTATGATTCTATGACAGTATAGTGGCTGGATGCCCATCCAGAAGATGGCCCCAACAATACTCTCCAGACCCAGTAGCTTCTGGTCTGCTTAAGGTTCACCAAGGAAAGAGACCTCCTACCATCACCTCCTTTGCATATCTGCTCCTACATCTTCCATTTCAGGGACTCAGAGGTGCTCAGACCTTTAGCCAACACTGCACATTATCCTTGCCCAGTCAAATGGAAATCTAAAAATAAAGTAAGCCTTTAAGTACGCTGAAGAAACCCAGGCTTATTTAATATTAGAATATTAAAAAATTAGGCGTTTTACCCTCTCTGGCAAGAGACAATTTTATTGCAGCTTAAAAGGCCTTCACGTCGTTTGTAACAGGCTGTAGGTGTGAAAACCATCAGCTCTACAGTGAACTAATGTGTTCAAATTAATAGTTTGATCAGATATGAGGATGCTGCATTCTTGCCCTAGTTTTGCTTCCGTAGCAGATATGGGTGCCAAATCACAGTGTGCAAATGGCACCCAATTTATTCTCTTACACGTGACTGAAGGGAGGTTTAGAAAGTACTTTCCATGGAAGATGTTGAACAGTTCTCGTTTCTGTACCTTTTATCAGTAGTTAAAAATGAATGAAGATTACCTTAAGTACATGATATTAGGCAAAGAATAAATAAAACTGAAGACTGCAGAAAGATTATTTTGACACATTTTAACCATTGAAATAGTCTAGATACCTGGTAATGAGCATTTTAAAACAATTTCCTTAACTCCTTGGATCAGTTTAAAGGAATACCTATGTATAAAAAATTCTCTTCAGGCATAAACCCATTTAAAGTAGTTATTACAGCTTTTACAAATTGCAGTTATTTTACATGCACTTAGCTGAAAATAGTATTCAAAACATTGTCAGTGGAATCCCAAAAAGCATCGGACTCCTGTTGCTGTGGCAACACATTGTTCATGGTTTGCTTGAGGCAACACAAAGTCTAAAACACTGAATGTTTAAAATATATTTAAGTCCAGCACTTAGATTGCACCACAATGTCCCAGTTGAAAGCTAGATTATTCCATTTCCACCTAGAAGTGTCCTCTCATTGAGAGCCAAACTACTACTTAACGTACTCACTGACAGCAAAAGGCTTTCTAAATGCTACAAAAAGAGATTAAGACTCTGTGGAGTCCAACAATAACAAAGAAGGGGGTTTTGCCTTCTCCTCTTGCTGCCACAGGGTGGGGGAGAAGTCAAGAAGAGTCATTGTGCTTTGGAGCTGGAGACCTTCTGCTTGTGGAAGATAAATTGGGAGCTTCACTCCCGTTTCATCTGTACTGAGTCATTCCACTGACCTCCCCTTACACCTCGAGTATTGTGTCCAGTTTTGGGCACCTCAATCCAAGAGAGATCTGGAGGTGCTGGAGCGAGTGCAGAGGAGGGCAACGAAACTAGTGAAGGGCCTAGAAGACAAATCATATGAAGAGCGGCTGAAGGAGCTGGGGCTGTTTAGTATGAGGAAGAGGAGGCTGAGGGGAGACCTCATCACTCTCTACAACTACTTGAAAGGACACTGTAGAGAGGTTGGTGCTGGTCTCTTCTCACAGGTAATTAGTGACAGAACGAGAGGGAACGGCTTCAAGCTCCAACAGGGGAGGTTTAGATTGAACATTAGGAAGGAATTTTTCACTGAAAGAGTGGTCAGAGACTGGAATAGGCTGCCCAGGGAGGGGGTTGAGTCCCCATCCCTGGATGTGTTTAAGGGCTGTTTAGATGGGGTACTGAGGGACATGGTGTAGGGGAAGACTTTGTAGAGTAGGGGAGATGGTTGGACTCGATGATCCCAAGGGTCTCTTCCAACCTCAATGATTCTATGATTCTATGATTCTGAACAAGCCAGATTTGGGCACCCTCTCTGGTTTGCACTCCTTGGCAGCAGTTGAGATGCTCCAGCAGATACTTTCTGTTCTCCCAAGGCAGAGCTTCAGGGTGATTGGGTGCAAAAGCATCAAGAGATGCATCAAGCCTGCTCCGTGCCTCGTACCAGAACTGCATAAACGATGTCAGAGAGGGGGAAGAAGCAGAGCACTGCTCAAAGCTCCAGCATTGTGTCATCTTAAAATCAACCCCAACACACACAACATTAAGCACAGGATGCACACCAAGCTCCTGAGCAGCAAATGAATATGACCCGAGTGTCACCACTGCCCTCACCTTCTTTAGTAAAGCTTTAGCATTTGGCTTTTTGTAATCCACTTGTAAACGATTTCACACAAGGAAAACAATAGGTAAATCTGCAGTTAATGAATTCACACTTTTTCAGGAAATTCTCCACACTCCTGTGGAGCACACGCTTTCCATACCAACACCCTTCTGCAGAATTCCCTTCTGGGTGGCTGGATAACAAAACTGTATCCGGTAAAATTTACCTACATCCAGGAGACACTTCAGAAAAAAGCTGGGTTTTGTTCCATCCTGACTCTCTCAGCACGTTTATGATCTCCGATTATGGTGTTCCGAGCTCCCAAGGGGAACATTAACTTTAATACATGTTTGCATTTTAATTCCAACTGTAACAATAAGCAGCTGCCCTGCTTTGGACCTGAATGATATCTGCCTAAAATACAAACGTGAAGACCTGCCAGCTAATCAGAAATCGTCTCCCCGTATCTAAACAGAAGGGAAATATTCCCTCTATGAACCACCCATGGTGACTTTGAATTAGCTTTTGTAGAGCTGCAAAATGACCACCTAATACCTAGCTAGCAGTGTAGATGGTAAATGAGGCTCCCAGGAAAGAAATTATTTGGTACACACACATAACCTCCCAAGCCAGAAAATCACTTTGTTTGAAAGAATGTCAAAGAAACAGATCATTAAAGTCAACTCTCCAATGTGATTAGTTCACCAAAGGGAAGTAAAAACACACCTCGATTTCACATCTTCTTATTTCTTCAAAGTCATCTGCGTATACCAACAACAGGGGGTAAGAGGAAAGTCCACAGAGACTAGCAAGTTGATGATCTTCATGCAGGGTAAAAGAAAAAAAAAAAAATCAAGGACTGACCAACGTACCATAAAAACCTTGCTCAAAGAAAACCTTCCTGAAACATGCAAAAGCAACTTCATTAAAGCAGGTGACAAGAATTCATGAGGGGAAAAAAAGATGTATTCCAATCAATGCCCAAAATGTTTTAAATATTTTGTACGTTACTTAATTTCCTAATAGTGAAAAGAGTTTCCTATGATTGGCTGAAAAGGAAGACCATGGAGCTTTTCTTGAGTGTGACATTACTACTAAACCTCTGTGTTACAGAAAGCCCAAAACTTTGAGGGGGAATGCTCTTGCAAACTGGACTAAAAATCTTCCAGAAACTGGTGAATTCAGGTGGACATGCCTGTGTGCCAGAGGCAGCAAGCAGGATCAAATCCAGAGAAGCACAGAAATATTCCAAATAAAATCAAACTACGAACAAACAAAAATAAGCCTTGAGGAAATCTTAGTGTGAAAATTTTTTAGGCTGAATACTCTGTGTATGGAAGAATTCTTGGACCTTTGACATTCCTACCACTCGATTCTTTCTCCTGCTGTTGGGTTCTTCCTCTATTCAGGCACAGCACTTTTCATTTTCTGGAAAGAAACCAGGCTGAAGCATGTAAGTAACTGCTTTCACCATTAGGTCTTTGCCCTCCTTCCTATAAAAGAGCCTGCAAGCCCTTGAAGAAACATAAGCATCTGCAACTTTTGTAAAAACGGGGCATTTTTGATAAAAATTGAGAGCTGTAGCCTGAGGTTTTGGGGGTTTTTTTGTTTTTTAAGGAATAGTTTACTATTGTTTTACTGAAGACCTATTGTTTCAGCCTAAATTGATCCCATGCCCATCCTCCAAATATTGGTGCTGTTCCTCAAGTCTAGAAACCTCCTCTTTATGCTGCCTTCAAACACCTCAGCAGAGCCTGCTCCTCCTGGCCTTCAGCTGGCTCCTCTCCAGCTAATCAGCTCAACACAAGTTGTACCTCCACCACCTGTTTCTTCTTCACCCTCAAGTCATTTTCTGGATTTACTTTTCGGTGTGGGAGGAAGGGCCCACGCAACCACCTCGGTTCACTCAGTGGATCAGGGGTTTGAGCGTTACGTGGGCAGATGTCTGAAGGAGAAGAAGAGATTCAACGCACTGGAATTGATAACCCTTTGGGGAGGGAAATGAAGGTACCTTGGGAAAGAGGGAGCTTTACATCTCAGGGAACCTGCCATCACATCTGGAGCACATTTTACAAAGGGATTTTCAAGACAGCCTGAGTAGGCCCGACAAAGATGGTGAGGGGTCTGGAGAATAAGTCTTATGAGGAGAGGCTGAGGGAACTGGGGGTGTTCAGCCTGGAGAAGAGGAGGCTGAGGGGAGACCTTCTTGCTCTCTCCAACTCCCTGAAAGGAGGGTGTAGAGAGGTGGGGGTCGGTCTCTTCTCTCAAGTCACAGGCGACAGGACGAGAGGAAATGGCCTCAAGTTGCACCAGGGGAGGTTCAGGCTGGATATTAGGAAAAAATTTTTCACTGAAAGGGTTCTCAGGCATTGGAATGGGCTGCCCAGGGAGGTGGTTGAGGCCCCATCCCTGGAGGTGTTCAAAAGCCGGGTTGATGTAGTGCTGGGAGGTCTGGTTTAGTGATGATGCTCCTTGTTTGTTGTGTGGGTGTCTATTTTTGTCAGTTAGGTTGACGGTTGGACAAGATGATCTTTAAGGTCCCTTCCAACCTAGAAAATTCTGTGATTCTGTGAATTATGTGTTCAAATGCATTCCAAATATAAATATTTTGCTTATATTGTTTAGTTAATGCGAAATCACTACCAGCTTTTTTTTTTTTTTCTTTTCAAATAATGAAGTCGTCCACAATAGATTTTCTATAAAGCTTAGCTCTCATTTCCATGCCTCCAAAAAGATGCTTTTTTTTTAAAATGGCATTGTTTACAGCAATCATTGGAAGCTGCACACTTTTCAGAATCCAATCTTCAGTTCCACTGTCTCAATATTACTATAGGCTCGCATGCCCAGGGAGTAATGTGTCTTTCCTCAAGTGAATATATTATGGGCTATTTAGCTCTGGCAGTATTATCTAGCAGTCCAAATGTTAAGGTTCTGAAAATATCAAAGCAAGGAGCCTTTAAAAGCCTAGTTTGGGTCCAGGTTTGGTGTTTTTACCCTTTTTCTATCCCTTCTCCTGTGGGCTTTAGAGAAGGCAGTGATTTACTGATTTATAATAATTTACTGATGCATTCCCTCAAATTCCAGTTTTGACATCCGAGTATCCTGGTTTTAATACCTACCAAAGACTAGCTCAAAGTCTGTATTTTTTTGTCATTCTTTTAACAGACTGAAGAGTGTTTTTTAAGCTGTCTTTCAAGACAGATATAGACATACTGGAGCACGTCCAGCAAAGGGCCACAGAGATGATTAAGGGATTGGAGGACTGGAAATAATGCTGAGAGAGCTGGGATTGCTTAGCACAGAGAAGAGAAAGGTTGGGGGAGATATTATGTGTGTGACAGTAGTGCCCAGTGACCACACAAGATGCAATGGAAACCTATAGAAAACTAGGAAATCCCATGTAAACATAAGAAAGAAACCCTTTTTTATTGTCAGGGTGATCAAACACTGGAACAGACTGCCCAGAGAGGCTGTGAATGGATATCTCCATTCCAGGAGATATCCAAAACCCAACTGGGCAAACCAAAGAAGTCCTTCCCAACCTTGGATGCCCTGCAATCATGACTCATTAGCCATCATGAACTACATATTTTAACGTTTTAATTTATTTTTTTTTTTTTACTAGCCATCATGAACTACATATTTTAACATTTTAATTTATTTTTTTTTTGCCTGAGAAATAGTCTGTTAGTCCTGCCTGACTAACCTAGTGGCCTTCTTTTTTTATGAAATCAAAGACACTCTCACCGGGAAAGAAACAACATATTACCCCACAGAGAGAAGTATCAAAACTAATTTCTCAAAGCCAAAACCTTAGATGTTTCTATTCTCGGAATACAGAGTGAGAAAAGTCAGACTGCTCCATGAAAAGCAGCAAAAGAAAAGAGAAACAATAGAGTTGTTTATACCATTCCTGGTAACAAAACCCACTTTCCAGCCTATTTTCATGTCTGCACAGCCATAGCTATTTGCCATTCGACTTGTTCTAACCTGCCATCTCCCCCTGTCTCTGCACAGGACCTTCAGAGCAGTTTGCTTTTCAGGGAGAAATAAGGCAGTATAACCCTCAACAACAACAGCTTTTCCCATTTCTGCCTATCTGGCTGCTGAGAGAGTCAAAATGAATGTTTGAAAAAGCAATATGCTCATGGTTAGGAAAGAAAGAAAAAAAAAAAAAGTATGAGACTATTTTGCAAGGTAAATTAAAAATTCCTGGAAATAGCATACTTCTTGTTCCAAGCTTTGGAATAGGAACGGCAGAAAATATAGAGATTTCAGACATTTCAGTCATTCCCTGCTAATCTGCACCTCCCTTAACTCTCACTGCAATTTCAGCGTATGTTTTGAAGCTGCACAGTGATTTTTATTATCCTAAAAAGGACATGATCCTACCAAGAACCAATTTTTCCCTAGCAATTTCTCTCATTTAGCACTTGCTCTGGGTCAGTATTTGGACCACTTTTCTCTCACTGTGTGCAATGCAAAATTGCTGAGAAGTTTGATGGCCCTCCAGGCTCTATTATTTTCAGATCCCATCATTTTTGCTTTATGCTTCTGGCATTTTATATATTCTTAGATGGTGCTGTCACAGAAATACTCATTTCTAACCAGGTGGGGATCAGATTCTTTGCTCCCCATGCACACCTCGTACCTCGGTTGAGCTTTTGGGATCCTTCTGGGATCTTTTGAGATTTTTAAAACCAGCTGCTGTTAATTGCTTGATTCCTAGACAACTGGAAATGCTCATGATGGCATAACCTCTTCTGTAAAGCTTATGACAATAATCCTGGTGTTAGTTGGTAGAAAACTAGTTGGTCTTCATGAAAGGACTTCCCTTTATCTTTTGATTCGCGTTGGCATTAGGTGATAAAGCTTCTATCTGCAACCTAAATCTTGTTCTCTCTTGCAAACTCCAGACCAGGGTGACTAATGGAATCCCAAGCTGGCAGGTCTCCCAGCCAGCACCCTAAGAAAACATCAGCTGGGCTGCCGTCTTTCCACAGAGTTAATAATCAGCTCCAAATGTCACCATCCCATTTCCTTCTTTCTTCATTTCCTTGACTTCCTTCTTGTAAACTTTCGAGTTAACTTGAAAAACTAAAAGACAGACTCTCCGTTGCACCAGAGCGTTAAGAAATAGTTTGGAAGGAAGCAATCCACGACTGGGGTGAGGTGCACTGAAGCTCGATGCCACCTGGAGACCCCACCTGGAGCTCTGTGTCCAGCTTTGGAGTCCTCAGCACAGGAAGGACATGGACCTGTTGGAACGGGTCCAGTGGAGCAGTCCATCAAAGATGATCAGAGGGATGTAGCACCTCACCTATGAGGACAGGCTGAGAGAGCTGGAGAAGAGAAGGCTCCAGGGAGACCTTAGAGCCCCTTCCAATATCTGAAGGGAGCTCCAGGAGAGCTGGGGAGGGACTCTTTGTCAGGAAGTGCAGGGACAGGACAAGGGGGAACGGTTTTAAACTGGAAGAGGGGAGATTTAGATTAGATAAAAGAGAAATTCTTTGCTGTGAGGGTGGTGAGACACTGGAAGAGGTTGCCCAGAGAAGCTGTGGCTGCCCCATCCCTGGAGGGGTTCAAGGCCAGGCTGGATGGGGCTTGGAGCAACCTGGTGTGGTGGGAGGTGTCCCTGCCCAGGGCAGGGGGTTGGAACTTGATGATATTTAAGGTCCCTTCCAACTCTAACCATTCTATGATCATAGGTCATAAGGATAGTTAAACTTATCCTAGGATCACACTAGGATAAGTTTTTCAGATATGCTGCAGGGATCATTACTGCATTAAAAAAAAAATAATCCTGTCACATATCAGATGAGATTCCACTACAAACCAAGAAGGGCACTGGACACAGCATGTCATTCCAAAGACCTTGGAGATGCCTCATTGAGGTTGCTCACTCCACCCTGAACAATCTCAGCCCTGACAACAGGCTACCCACACGGGCAAGGAGCTCTGCATAAACCAAGTAGAATTAGTGAGAGTAGCAGAGTAGCACTTCCAGGTACAGCATCTTATCCTTAACCTTAAAGCATCCTTATCAGGAACTAAGCCTGGGATCAAGCATGGCATTTTCTTCTAACCCCTGCCTCTCCTGCACTGAGCCCACCCAGACAGTAAGTGATACCCTAATTCCATTATTTCTTTCCCCTTTACATCACTCCCCCAATTTGACAGCGAGTCTCTTTGATGGCTTTCTAGGGTGGAAAACATTAAATACAGTTATGCATATGCAAAACATTTTAAAACAACAGACCCTCAGGGGAAAAAAATAATAATAAAAAAATAAAAGCAGACTGCACCATCACAGAAGATCACTCGCTTTGGTGTGGAATTGTGTTGCTTTTAAAAAGCATGTTTGTTTGTTGGTTTTTTTCAAATCTACAGATGTGGAGGGATATTTGCTAACACTTGAACTTAGTCCTTAAAAAAACCCAACCAACCAACCAAAAAAAAAACTTAGTCCTTAAAAAAAACCAACCAACCAAAAAAAAAAAAACCAGTGACAAATGCAAAAATATTTAGTTTTGAGGTGAATAACATATTCTTAGGATAGCTTTCTGCTCAGAGTTTGAGTCCTTCCTGCTTGTCACACGCAAGGAAATGGTGACCATGCTGCTCATCTTGTAGCCAAACTGTGCTTGATATTCACATATGGATGCACAAAAAGCACTTGTTGGAGCATGTTTGGAAGTTCAGACACCTTTATAGGCACAGATTTGACAGCAGTGGGAGCATTCCCCTGGGTTTGGTAAGAACAGCTGCATCCCAGCAGGTGAAAGAGCCATCCTGTCTCTGAAACAGGCAAATCCAAAGTTATGAAAAAAGTCTAACGTAAGGGCCAGAAGGATTTTTGCAGACAACCATCAAGTTGCTGTTCGGATCCCCCCAATTCAGAGATGGTGCTGCTTTTTGAAAATTTATTTTATTTTAGAGTCCTTTGAGGGGCTTCTCTTCCCTTAAATCGCCTCTGGAATTCATGTAAACTTTTATGAACTGCAAAAATGTGAAAAGCTGCCACCTTGTTTTCAACGTGACACTTGCTAGCTTCACTGGTTGCCTCCAAGCTGTATTTTTTTTTTCTTTTTTCCAACACAGAAATGAACAAATGATCCTTATTTACCTCCTGTATCTTGCCCCTACTTTCCTTCTATATCCCTTTCCTTCTATATCCCTTTTCAGATGGAGGGGACCAGAGCGCAGAGGCAAAATGTAAGTGCTGTGGATTTAAACAGTATATAATACTATCCAGTTCATTTTCCATTCTTTTTACCTGGTAATTAATTGTTACAGTTCTTGTCCTTTCTTGGTACTATTATAAATAAATATTACAATCCCCAACACGCTTCTGGGGTAGTAAAAACCAAACCAGAATCTATCATTATATATGCAAAGTCTGAGTTATTCCCCTCTCCCAAACACTTATCTATCCACACTATGCTAGGAACATTTTGCAATAATTCACAATAACACAAGTCAGCCTAAATATGAATACAGTTACTTTAAAAATGCCGCAGTGGTTTAAAAAATAAAAATAAAAATAAACGATGTCGCTTTCGGTAAAAGACTAATCCTGCTTCTAAAGGTACAATCACTTTCACTTCTCCAGTCCCTTAAGTGTTAGAATTGCCTATATCCTCAAGATATACATCCCCAGGGAAATAGAACTAATACAGGTTTTGGGCAATAAATTCTTTACACCCACTTTGTGTTATTTACAATAAAAAAGGTTGAAAATTTGGGTGGAGAGGCTGCGCGTGTGGAGAAGTGGAGTCTTGCCAAATCATTTTTCTTTTACATTTGCAAACTGGAATTCAAAATCTAATTTAATTGCGTTTTAATAAAATCCCTGCTTGTGGCATTCCTAGAGAGCCCCCAGTGTTATCAGATTTATTTGTCACCACATTTTTTCTGGAAAAAACAGCCTCCAGTAAGGATGTTTCAGGTTTAAAGAGCCGTAGTCTGAACATCAGCTCATTCTTGATAACGGGTAGTGAGAGCTCCTGCATCTCTGATCACTGCCCGGGGCACAGGTCATTTGGTCCTAAACTCCCCAAAAAGATGGACTCTAACTTCATTCCAATAGCAGAAAAATCATGACCAAAAGTCAGAGCAAGCAGCACCTTTTCCGACCATGATTAAAGTAAATTCTTAACAGAAACATTTTCCTAACTTAGCCTGCTCTTTATCTCTATTCTCATCTATAAGATGAAGCCTGAAGTAAAAAGATAACTCTTTAAAACCACGTTTTGACAGAAATGGAGACAGCAGAAAAGATGGTTCCAATTTTTTCAAACGGATATGCCAGGGTGAACCCAGAGAATTAAAACACAGCCCCCCTGCTGTCCAAACTGGATCCACTGAAGTATAATGAGGGCAAAACAGTCATATAGATAGCTAAGTACATTTAGGAAGACCCTATGTGGCTTTTGCAAGGGAAAAATCCTATCTCACAGTTCCGCTAGTAGGGGTTTTTTGTTTTTTTTTAAATAGCTCCTTAATACATGGAAATGGAGCCCATGCAAACATCTGGAATGCAGTTGTTGGGGAAGCAATCCCCACACATTCAGCAGGATGCAAAAGCAAAGCAGAAGCAAACAACTAATATCTCAGTGAGAGGGAAATGGTTACATCCTCACCTATCCCCTGGAGAAACCCCCATCCCAGTGCCTGTTCCATAAGGATTTGTGCCTTTCCAATTTGTGCCTACCCCTAACTCACACTGTTCTTAGACATTACACTGACCACAACAACAAATCCCCAGAAGGATGAACTCTATACACAGGTAACTTCTAGGTAGTGCTCATTTAACCAAGAGATGGGAGTGCCCTCAAAGATTGGCTCTCACCATTTTCTTCCCAGTTAAGAGCTGGAGCTGAGGCAGAAGAGACCCCAAGATGGAGCTAGAGCTGCTCCCTCAGCAGCTGAGGAGGCCACATTTCACCATGTGCTTCCAGACAAATATCTGGATAAAAATTCCCTGTCCTGACATGACAATCCACACCAGAATACTTGCTGACAACCTGCTCTAGCAGGAGGTGTCCCTGCCCATGGCAGGGGGTTGGAAATCGATGATCACAGAATCACAGAATCTTAGTGGTTGGAAGGGACCTCTGAGATCATCGAGTCCAACCACAAAAAAAAAAAAAAAAAAAAAAACAAAAAAAACAAAAAAAAAACCACAAAAAAAAACCTTTTCCGACCATGATTAAAGTAAATTCTTAACAGAAACATTTTCCTAACTTAGCCTGCTCTTTATCTCTATTCTCATCTATAAGATGAAGCCTGAAGTAAAAAGATAACTCTTTAAAACCACGTTTTGACAGAAATGGAGACAGCAGAAAAGATGGTTCCAATTTTTTCAAACGGATATGCCAGGGTGAACCCAGAGAATTAAAACACAGCCCCCCTGCTGTCCAAACTGGATCCACTGAAGTATAATGAGGGCAAAACAGTCATATAGATAGCTAAGTACATTTAGGAAGACCCTATGTGGCTTTTGCAAGGGAAAAATCCTATCTCACAGTTCCGCTAGTAGGGGTTTTTTGTTTTTTTTTAAATAGCTCCTTAATACATGGAAATGGAGCCCATGCAAACATCTGGAATGCAGTTGTTGGGGAAGCAATCCCCACACATTCAGCAGGATGCAAAAGCAAAGCAGAAGCAAACAACTAATATCTCAGTGAGAGGGAAATGGTTACATCCTCACCTATCCCCTGGAGAAACCCCCATCCCAGTGCCTGTTCCATAAGGATTTGTGCCTTTCCAATTTGTGCCTACCCCTAACTCACACTGTTCTTAGACATTACACTGACCACAACAACAAATCCCCAGAAGGATGAACTCTATACACAGGTAACTTCTAGGTAGTGCTCATTTAACCAAGAGATGGGAGTGCCCTCAAAGATTGGCTCTCACCATTTTCTTCCCAGTTAAGAGCTGGAGCTGAGGCAGAAGAGACCCCAAGATGGAGCTAGAGCTGCTCCCTCAGCAGCTGAGGAGGCCACATTTCACCATGTGCTTCCAGACAAATATCTGGATAAAAATTCCCTGTCCTGACATGACAATCCACACCAGAATACTTGCTGACAACCTGCTCTAGCAGGAGGTGTCCCTGCCCATGGCAGGGGGTTGGAAATCGATGATCACAGAATCACAGAATCTTAGTGGTTGGAAGGGACCTCTGAGATCATCGAGTCCAACCACAAAAAAAAAAAAAAAAAAAAAAACAAAAAAAACAAAAAAAAAACCACAAAAAAAAGGACTTGTTCTCCAGGCCCCTCCCCAGCTTGGTGGCTCTCCTCTGGACACGCTCCAGCACTTCAATGTCTTTCCTGTAGTGAGGGGCCCAAAACTTTAAGGTCCCTTCCAACTCTAACCATTCTATGATTCTACATCCTTGGTCCACTAGCAATCCATCTCCACTTTCTTGACCATCCAAGCTGTGAGGGACATCAGCTGTACTTCCTAACTAGCCCTGACCCACAGCAGAACAAACCAACACAGGTACCAGGTAGCATCCCTCTTGCCTTGAGACACGGCTTCAGAGTCTGGCCATCCACCAAAATAAGCACACTGTTTCACATCGGTGAGTGCTGTTTTGTCCTAGGAGAGGAGGTGAGGGGGTAGCACATGACAATAAGCTGTTGCACATTTTCTAAACTGTCCAAGAAACAGATGTAAACACAAAGATGAAAGAGTCTTGGCTGTTCAGGATTTAAAAAAAAAAAAAAGCCAAAAGCTAACTGAAAAGAGTTGCAGAAAGATTTGACGATACTGAGTAAATGGGCAATAAAATTGGCAGATGAAGTTATGGTTGAAGAAATGTGAAGTGATGCACCTAAAAAAAAAGCAATCCCGACTTTATATATTCACAACCATGGGGTCTGAACAAGGTGTTACCTCTCAGGAAAGCGATTTCAGAATTAAAAGAGTGAGTTCTATTAAAACACTCAATCAGTAATCAGTGGCAGAGAAAATGCTAGAAATTTCTAGGTGAGAAAAGGCAGAGAACAACATAGAAAATGTCTGTCTGAACCTGAAATGACCCTGACTTTTGAATACTGCTTGCAGGTTTGGCCTTGAACCCAAATGCCCAAAAATACACTGTAGAACTAGAAAGCAAGAGGGTAGCCAGAGGTATGATGTGCCTTCAATACAAGGAACAACTGGATCACCTGTAGCTTTTCAGCCTGGGATACAAGCAAGTGGGAGGGATGCTACAATACAGGTTTAAAATAATAAAAAAAAGGCATTTACAAGTAATATGAAATGAACATTGGCTTTTTTGTCACAAGAGAAGGCCTAAAAATTATGCCACATCATCAGGTAGTGGGTTCAAAACAAAGAAAAGGCAACAATTTCCCTTGCAAGAAAAGGCCATTATGAAAGGATTATGTGAATACCAAGATTTTACACAGGTTCAAAGAGCAATTACACATTTTTATATAAGGGCAATGCATCAAAAACCACTAGAGGAGAATTTCACCTTGGCTTCAAGTGGAGAACAAGTCCTACGAGGAGAGGCTGAGGGAACTGGGCATGTTGAGTTTGGAGAAGAGGAGGCTGAGGGGAGACCTCCTTGCCCTCTACAGCTCCCTGAGAGGAGGGTGTAGAGAGGTGGGGGTTGGCCTCTTCTCCCAAGGGAATGATGCCAGGAGCAGAGGAAATGGTCTGAAGTTGGGGCAGGGGAGGTTTAGATGAGATGTGAGGAAGAATGACTTTGCTGAGAGGGTGGTCAGGCCCTGGAAGGGCCTGCCCAGGGAGGTGGTGGAGTCACCATCCCTGGAGGGATTTAAGTGCCTGAGATTGTTGGGTTGTGTTTGTTTGTGGCTGGGTGTGCTGTGGTGTTTGTTTTTTGTTTTGTTTTAGGTGGGCTTTTTTTTTGTATGGTTGGACTTGATGATCAAAAAGGTCCCTTCCAACCATGAAGATTCTGTGATTCTTTTGGAAGGAAAACCCTTACTTATCCACAGAGATGAGGGAATCATCAATGGCTTTAGTAATTCCCCAGTGCAGAGAGCTAGTGAAGTAAAACCACTCTGGGGCAAAACAAACATCTTATGGCACAGGTAGAGCCAGGCATACTCCAGATGTGCCAGAGACCAGTAAAACACTGCAGGAATTGCAGCGTGTATCCTGGCATTTTCCAGAATGGGACTGCAATGTTTAGATGTGCAGCATTTGATCTAAAGCAGCACTGCTCAGTTTCCTTCCAGCGTTTACATGGTTATGTCTGTTCATATAAAGTAACTAGTGACCAGCACGTCAAAAGAGATTATCCTCCCCCTCTGCTCTGCCCTGGGGAGGCCCCATCTGGAGCACTGGGACCAGTTCTGGGCTCCCCAGTTCCAGAAGGACAGGGAACTGCTGGAGAGGGGACAGCAGAGGCTACAGAGATGATGAGGGGCCTGGAGCATCTCTCTGATGAGGAAAGGATGAGGGACTTGGGTCTTTTTAGTCTGGAGAAGAGAAGGCTGAGGGGGGATCTGATCTTCAGTGGTGCCCAGGGACAGGACAAGAGGAAATGGGCACAAACTTGAATAGAAGAAATTCCACCTAAAGATGAGGAGGAAGTTCTTTGCTGTGAGGGTGGCAGAGCCCTGGCAGAGGCTGCCCAGGGAGGTGGTGGAGTCTCCTTCTCTGGAGACATTCCAAACCCACCTGGACATGTTCCTGTGCAACCTGCTTTGGGTGGAGCTGCTTTGGCAGGGGGTTGGACTAGATGATCTCCAGAGGTCCCTTCCAACCCCATAAAATTCCGTGATTCCTCAGGTTCACCCTTAGGGTGCCATTTCCTGGCTTGCACTCTGGCTCACCCTTAGGGTGCCATTTCCTGGCTTGCATATAGACTGCACCCACGCTTGTCACCCAGGGCCCAAAATGACATTGAGAATGCCACAGCCTTCCAGCTACCAACCCAACAGACACCACATGCACCCTTCTGCAACATCTTGAGCACCAGGAGCAAGCACAGCTCAAGCAGCAGACCAAGGGCTGCAGCTCATGTGTGTTGACCAGCTGGTGCTTCTGCCTTAGCCAGAAGAGACTGCGGGGAAGCTGTGCTGGGTACCACTGCTGCCCCAGGAGGGGACTAATGCCAGGCTACCTGAGCAGCAGTAGGAGCACAGCAGAAGACTTCAGAGATGGAAGTCTTAAAATATCCGGTTTAAGAGATTTTTAGGCTTTGTCAATTTTGCAATAGCGGAGAAACTCAAAGACTGAATAGGAAGTTGAAAATAATCCCTCAAATTAGTAAATGCGACTACAGCTTGGCTAGCTGGATGCTAGCATGGGAAGACTGAGATGGTCAAAACCTCTATCCCAAACCATCTACAGCACCCACCTGAAGGTTGCCATAGCAACAGTTCCATATCCCCTTTTCTCACTCTAGCACCAGAGAACAAATGGTGCGCTGCCTGAACCTGTACAGGAATCAAAAACCCATTTACCTGAGCTCTGCTTTTTTTTCTATCACTGTGAAATTGCAAGTCAAACATTCTCTAACTGTCCTTTCTTAGCCTTGGAAAACAAAAAAAGCTATTGATTTTCAGCACTGGTTTTGTGTACTGACTTCTTGCTCCAATTAAAAGCCTCCAGAAAAGCAAAAGGTTTCCCACTGAGTTTGTCCCCATTGTGAGTTTGCATGGAAGCATTAACGAAGAGTAAGAAAAGACCAATAAACGACGTGTGACAGAACTTGCAAAATGTCAGCTCAAGTGCCTTCCCTTCCTTCTGTCTTCTCCCAGAAGATGGAGCTAAATGACCAAGTGTCTGTGGTCCTGAGAAGCTGGACATAGGCACTACTGAACAAACCCCCTTCCCAACAAAGGTAAAGTTAGTCTCACTCAACGGCTCCCAGTGCCAAGGTTGATTGGGAAGGCAGTCAGGCTTCTTCCAGATCTTTTTTTGCACGTCACAGATGTTTTATAGCCCTTTGAAAAGAAAGGAAGCTAACAAGATCAAAGTCAGAAGCCTACGTTTTAAGAAAGCTAAACGAAAGGCCAAAAAAAAGGCCCCACCAAACCTCTCCACAGCCAAAAAGAAACTGGTACTTCTGACTGGCAGCACCATGAGCGCATTTGGTACCCTCACAAAATGAGTTCCAGAGTCTAAAACACCGACATATTACTCATTGGCATGTTTATTTACAGTAACTAAAAAGTTATGAAAAAAAGCTGGAAGGAAGAGCTCACTGTAAAAAGGCAAGAATGGATGAGCACACCCTGTCCTCATGTTTTGTAGTCTCCTGCTGGGAGCGATTGAGAAAGCCATACTGCAAGAGCAGCCTGGCTGGAGTGGCATTTAAGTTCAACCTAAATCATTTGGAAGTCGTTCAGAATCACAGAATCTTCTAGGTTGGAAGGGACCTTAAAGATCATCTTGTCCAACCGTCAACCTAACTGACAAAAATAGACACCCACACAACAAACAAGGAGCATCATCACTAAACCAGACCTCCCAGCACTACATCAACCCGTCTTTTGAACACCTCCAGGGATGGGGCCTCAACCACCTCCCTGGGCAGCCCATTCCAATGCCTGAGAACCCTTTCAGTGACAAAATTTTTCCTAATATCCAGCCTGATGAAGCAGAAGGGCTTCTTTCACTTTGTACAACACACAGCAACCTTGTTTCTGAGGGTAAGCAGAAAGGCACGAGCTGGGACTGGTCCAGGAAGCCAAGGGATGACAATGCATCACAGACCTCTTTCTGAATCCCTCGTGTAGGTCACTGAAGAGAAGTCCTCCATTTGGCTGAGAAGTCATGTAAGGTCCAACCTGAGGCCCAGCATTTTCAGAGGAAGGCTTGCTATCAAATTCACTGATCCCAGCCCAGGCCATTATGGACAGGTCAGCTCTGATGGATTCTGGCTTTTTATGCTATTATGTTCTTCTCCCAAGTTACAGGTGATGGGACAAGAGGAAATGGCCTCAAGTTGCACCAGGGGAGGTTCAGATTGAACATCAGGAAAAATGTTTACATGGAAAGGATTATTAAACCTTGGAATGGGCTGCCCAGGGAAGTGGTTGAGGCACCATCCCTGGAGGTTTTCAAAAGATGGGTTGACATGGTGCTTAGAGACATGGTTTAGTAAAGTAAGGGGGGTTGGTTGTATGGTTTTCTTTTGGTTTTTTTATCAGAGTTAGGTTGATGGTTGGACTAGATGATCTTAAAGGTCCCTTCCAACCCAGACACTTCTATGATTCTATGTTGTTTTCCTTGTAATGACACTGGGCTGTTCTCTCTCATGTAGGAACAACTCCTCTCATGTCCAATGGAGATACCAAGTTATTCAGGTCATTTAAGTGGTGAGGACTGCCTGAGGAGCTGCAGAGGAAGAACATCTAAGACTTGGTGACTGGCCAATACAACAAAATTCAATGTAAACTGCAAAGTGGTGCACGTGGGGAAGAATATAATCCTCACTTAACATACAAACGTTGCTTTTCCAGCAGACTCCATCCTGTGCTCAAGCTGTGCAGCATGAAGAAAGGCTTCAGCTACATGGCAGGACAGGGCATAGTTGGTGAACTTTATACCTAGAAATTCAACAGAGTTATGATAATTAGACTGGTTGTGGACCACTAAAGGCTAATAAGAAGGTCCGGGCTTGGAATTAACTGTAGATACACCTGTTGTCCTCCCAGCAAGGATCCCATAGTACAGGTGCATTCCTCTAGCAAAAAGAAAATGAAGTCTACGTTCTGTCAAATATGATAGAGGTAAGCAAAATTACAGGTAAAGCCACTTGATACCTGAATGAATATTTCAATAGAAGTGTAGCAAATCTTTCACAGAATCACAGAATCTTCTAGGTGTAAGAAGTCCAGGCTTGGAATTAACTCTAGATACACCTGTTGTCCTCCCAGCAAGGATCCCATAGTACAGGTGCATTCCTCTAGCAAAAAGAAAATGAAGTCTACTCTCTGTCAAATATGATAGAGGTAAGCAAAATTACAGGTAAAGCCACTTGATACCTGAATGAATATTTCAATAGAAGTGTAGCAAATCTTTCACAGAATCACAGAATCTTCTAGGTTGGAAGGGACCTTCAAGATCATCTTGTCCAACCATCAACCTAACTGACAAAAATAGACACCCACACAACAAACAAGGAGCATCATCACTAAACCAGACCTCCCAGCACTACATCAACCCGTCTTTTGAACACCTCCAGGGATGGGGCCTCAACCACCTCCCTGGGCAGCCCATTCCAATGCCTGAGAACCCTTTCAGTGAAAAAATTTTTCCTAATATCCTGCCTGAACCTCCCCTGGCGTAACTTGAGGCCATTTCCTCTTGTCCTGTCGCCTGTGACTTGAGAGAAGAGACCGACCCCCACCTCTCTACACCCTCCTTTCAGGGAGTTGGAGAGAGCAAGAAGGTCTCCCCTCAGCCTCCTCTTCTCCAGGCTGAACACCCCCAGCTCCCTCAGCCTCTCCTCATAAGACTTATTCTCCAGACCCCTCACCATCTTTGTCGCCCTTCTCTGGACCTGCTCCAGCACCTCAATGTCCTCTGATTCTTCCCACTCATACACCCTTCCTTACCCCAAACGGAACATTTTTTCTCCCAATTTCCCAAAGGAAACTGAGCGGAGGATAAGAATGCTTGCCAGCCCCTTTCAGCTACTGTACATCAGAAGGGATGCAGAAGTACATCATTTTGGAGGAAGCAATTGCAACTGAGCTCATGGAGTGCACAAAGAAACATATCCTTTGCTTAGGAGACCTGAAGATCTGCTGTGTGACTGTGTTCAGCCTTCACCTTGCATTCTGCTTGGGGAAGTGGGATTTGTAGGCAGCCTAAATCTCAGGTATAACGCAAATACACCTGTGGAAATTCCAAGCATGACAGAATACAAGCCAGGGAATGAGAGAGGAATTCAAAGCATAGGGCCTGGTTTGCTCTAGACCCATTACCATGCTGACGGATGTTAAAAGAGAGAAATTAATTTGCTCTTCAGCTTCATGGCCTTAATCCTTCAGAGACTCAAATCCCACAGTTAGGACTAAATTTTCAAAAGTACAGTCCTCGCCCCTTTCAGAAGCTTAAAGATGGAGGTTGCCTTTCAAACAGGATTATCATCCGCCCAGCATCTCTTTGCCAAAACAAGAGCTAAGCTCCTAAAACCTCTTGGTCTCTTCTTGAGACAATACAGGCCAAAGACTTAAATTTATATCAGAAGCAGAGTGTATGTTCTAAGGAAAAAAAAACCAAAGCCCCACAATTTAGATTTAAAATCACTGATCATAGAACTTCAACTTCATTACTCCAACAGTTAACCACAGGCTTAAACTTTTGTATCTGATTTCCACTTCAAATTTCAATTTCCAGCTACTGGATTTTGTTATTTCCTAGGGTCAAGCTCAAAGCTGTCAATTATCAATGTTTTTGTTCCCCTTAGAGGTAATTATAGCCTAGGAGGAAGTTGCTCATTTATCTTTGCTTTGATGAGACAAATGCAGAGAGCTCCTAGAATCTCTCTGTATAATGCATATTTTTCCAGCCCATTTAACCATGTGTGTTTCCTTCATACATCCTCCAACCTCACAGCACTTCTGCAAGTACCAAGTCAAGAATGGGGCTTTGTATTACAGAGGTATTCCAGATGAGTCCAGGTGTGAGGCTGGGGGTGTCTTACATACATAGAGGTACTGTCACAAAGTCACAGAGGCTGTTCACAAAAAATATTAAATATACCCAGAAGAGCTATTTAGCTCCTTTGGGAGAACGTGGCATGAGCATCTGCAAGAGAGCTAGGCAAACGGCATGATTTTATGCACAGCTGCTTTAACGTAATATCATCTCATCTGGCAGGATTCCAGTTATTCAGGATATCCAGATTCAAATTATCAGAGAGAGATTTTGAAGGTGAAATACTTGAGATTCAGGAGAAAAAAAATCCAACACCTTTGGGTCAGTAGCAAGAGCGCAGTGCCTCTACTTTAACATTTTGGGTGCCAAGCACCTTTCTCCTCGAGAAAAGGAGGAGGTAATAAAAGCACATTAAACATGTTTCTGGTAAATATCACCTCCTTTGAATGGAAGCAACGCATTATGAATTGCTAAAAGAACACAGCACACGTTATCTGGCCACTAAAATCAGCCCGTGGCTGGTGCTGCTGCTGTCTTGTTGTTTATGGGGACAGTGATGTCTAAGAGAACTTTGCAAAGCCCTGATTTGAGATCCACACCTGGAGCAGAGCCACAACATGCCAGAAGTTACTGAAGGACCAGGAACCACATTTAACACCTCCTGCCACTCCCTGCTTCAGTTTTGCAGATGAGATTATCTGGATATAGACCAGGAAGGAATTTCAGCTTCAGTTCTTATCTAAAGCTTTTGATATACTTTTTAATGGCAGGATAAAAATGCCTCGCGCACAAAGTGATTCTTTTCTGTCAGATCTGGGAATTAGTGATAAATTATGATGCAACACCGTAAATAACTGTTGCCATTTAATGATGCTGAGCATGTTAGGCTGTGTCAATCATCCCTTGGAAATGAACAGGAGATGTGATTTGAAATAGCAAGCTGCGGGTGTCTAATCAATAATCCCATTATGTGTCAAGCAAACCAAATTTGATTATCACAGAGCAGCTCCAGGCCCCTTCAGTGAAGTTGCAACTCAGCTGCCATTCAAACTCCCAGGCTCAAATCCAAACTTCCGGGGGAAGTTTATTTAGCTTCCAAATGTGGAGGTATCTAGAGGGTTTGAGAGACAGCAGTCCCATAACTGCCGGAAACCACAGGAGATTATACCTCTAGTAGAAAAAAAAGGCAAAACAGCTAGTGTTTCCTCTTAAAGAACCCTAGCTGTCCACCATTCCTTGAGACATCACTTCTCCCAACCTCTCACTGCCTCCTTGCACCTCTAAGCCCTTGGAAACACAAGTAGCTCCAGACCTTGGGTAGACTGTTCACTTAGAATCACAGAATCATAGAATCATTGAGGTTGGAAGAGACCCTTGGGATCATGGAGTCCAACCATCTACCCTACTCTACAAAGTCCTCCCCTACACCATATCCCCCAACACCACATCTAAACGGCCCTTAAACACATCCAGGGATGGTGACTCCACCACCTCCCTGGGGCTGGACTGACCACTTCCAGTCTCTGACCACTCTTTCAGTGAAAAATTCCTTCCTAATGTTCAATCTAAACCTCCCCTGTTGGAGCTTGAAGCCGTTCCCTCTTGTTCTGTCATTAACTACCTGTGAGAAGAGACAGCCCCAACCTCTCTACAGTGTCCTTTCAAGTAGTTGTAGAGAGTGATGAGGTCTCCCCTCAGCCTCCTCTTCCTCATACACTTGTCCCATAGAACCATCAGGATTATTCAATCCTTCTAGTTTTGCTCTTTTAGCTCTGCACAGCACAGTCCATCTGGTGGAGTGTTCCCATTCACTGGTCCAGCCACAAAAACTCAACAGTCTGCCTTGCTCTTCAACCTTGCAACACAACTAAGGGATCTGCACAGGAGCAAGCTGTAAATCCAAGGATGCTGTGAGATCCTACAGCATATTCCTACTAAGGATCCGCAAGACTTTGTGACATCAGGGAGGCCACTCATCTGTTTCCTTGATTTGCTCTCCTCATACACAAGAACATGAGTCCAAAGCTGTGTTCTCCTTGCAGAGAACAATTTAGCAGTTGTGTCAACACTGTGAGGCAACATAGGCAAGAACATGAGCCCAAAGCTGTGTTCTCCTTGCTCAGTATCTACACATACAATAATTTAGCAGTTGTGTCAACACTGTGAGGCATCCACACACCAGTAGCAGCTTGGACCCATTAGGATTCCATCTGAGGCAGTACAAAACCAGATTGTGCTGCAAGCTACCATTTCTAATTAATCTATATTAAAAATAATGCTACCAATTGTACTAAACACCGGTGCCTACACCTTGCTCTAGGCTGGTTTCAATAAACACATGGTCTCTTTGGAAGCAGCACTGGAATTGTTTTTCTCCTCTTCTGTAGTGGCAACATGGGGAGAGGTTTGTGAAGATCAAGGGATAAAATGGGCTCATTTACATTTCAGAGACTCCAGCTGGAAGTGTTTCCTGTCTGTTTAATAGCAACACTGTTTTCAACCCTGAAATTAAGTTTTCTTATGCTTTATGTAAAGCATTAAAAAAGTTCTGACCTTTATTTACTAAATTTATATTCTAATTAACACCGAAGGTTTTAGCCCAAGAAAAGGAATTGTCTATTGAATCAGACCTAAGATTTTAAAGAGGTAGTGACTAACAGTACTTTGGGATATAAGGATCCTCCTGTGACTTGAAGTGCATTTTTGTTCCTGCTACCGTTTGTTTTTTAAAGTTCCCCTAACTCTCAGCAAAGATCCCAGGAGCATTTTTTCCTTCATTCAAATGGGCATTTTCTCTTATTATTTTCTGTAGTAAGGCCTGAGCTTATTTCAGCTCCTGAAGGAACCAGCTGCCCTCAGGAAAGCAGGCAACTCACTCATTTTCTGACTGGGAAGTGCTTTTATAATAAGAGGTACACAGGAGGGACAAGATGTGTTTGTTACTTCATTCCACAGCTTTCCCCATAACCCCAGCTGAATTCTGAGCACGTCTGCTTCATCCCTTCCCTCCTTCCCATTCCCCAACAACCTGGTTGTAACAATCATAGTTAAAACTGAGATCCAGGACATCACACTCACATCCTTTGCTAGGTACAGAAAAGAGGGCAAGACCAGGCTGTTGTGAAGCAGACAAGAGGTTTTGTATGGACATCAGCAGGAATCCAGCCTTCAGTCATCGCATTTATTCTCTCTTCTTTCTTGGGCAGCAACTCCAAGAACCAATAGCATTTTAATTTGGATTGAAATACTTCAAACTGAGCCCTTTCAAGGAGCACTAACACCACCTACTTTTCCTTAGCAATGGTCCCCTACGGTGGGCATGTTTATTAATTAAAATTTCGCTTAATGTTCCTGGAAATGTTGCCTGATTAAGCTTTTTCTCAGAGTTATAGTGAGTTTTCTAAGGAATCAAGAAGAACAAAAGCTGCATTTTCCTCACGCCACGTTCATTACAAAGGTCTTCATTTAGCAAAGCCCCTTCCAGCTTGGAGTGTATGAGAAAGCCCATTGATACTAATAGGATTATTCCAAGCTGGTAAGGCACGTGTTTATGGATCTTGCTGAACCTTAAATGAGACGTGATGTGATTGAGAAGTCTCCAGAGAAAGCTCATTTTGATCACGTGCCATTCAATATACAGCCAGATTCAAAATGTAAAGTCCAGCCTGGATGGTAGGATTGCAATGTGGAGGCTTGTCACTCTCAGAGGAAGGCATGCAAGGAAGAAAATGTACCTCAGGACGTAGGGTAAAGAGGGTAAACCATCCCTGGAGGGGTTCAAGGCCAGGCTGGATGGGGCCTTGAGCAACCTGGTCTGGTGGGAGGTGTCCCTGCCCCATCCCTGGAACTCGATGATCTTTGAGGTCCCTTCCAACCCAAACCATTCTATGATTCTATGTAAAGTGCCTTCCAAAGAAAAGTTAGCTCAGGTGATTGATCCATACCATGAATATAAAAAGTCTGGGAAAGCTCTTACACATCAGTCCCCCCCCAGTTCTCTGTATATTATCTCCAGTCTTCCCCAACAAGGCACCTTTCCAGATAGAGCGTCCAAAACCACTGGAGAAACTCTCCAGAACAACTCAAATTTCCGATCTCACTCACCTCAGAGCAGCAAATTCAGAAAGAGCTGCTGTTCTTAAATAAAGGCAGCCTGGAGCAAGAGAAGTGCTAAGCCCAGGCCCTGCAGCACTACTCCCTGAGCTCCCATCCTGCTGTGCCTCAAGAAAAGCAGATGAGACTGGGGCTGTGAAGTCTCTCACTAAATGTCCTGGGGCTAAAGAAGTTTTGTCTGCGATTCATTAGCACATTTCTCAAGGAAAGTGCATGAGAAATGCTGTCCTTCAGGCTGAGGTTCATAAGTTCTGAGATCACTTCCCAAACTGGAGGAAGGATTTGGATTCTGGTTTTCAAAAAAAAAAAAAACAACAAACCAACATTGGGAACTTTCTCATCCTATCGCTTGCATTTTTTCTATGACCTGCTGTGCCCTGTGCTCAGCTCTGCCAGGCTGGCAATCTAGATATCCAACAGGACAATCAGCTGGCTCTTAATATCCTCCTTAATTTAAGAATGCAGTGCTTTTTAATCCCGATTTTTAAAAAGGGTAGAAAGGAGGACCCTGGGAACTACCGACCCGTCCGTCTCACCTCTGTGCCTGGGAAGATCATGGAACAGATCCTCCTAGATGCCATGCTTGGGCACATGAAGGACAGGGAGGTGATCCAGGACACCCAACATGGCTTTCCTAGGGGCAGGTCCTGCCTGAGTAACCTAGTGGCCTTCTATGATAAAGTGACCTGGTCAGTAGGCAAGGGGCAACCTATGGATGTGATCTATCTGGATTTCTGTAAGGCCTTTGACACGGTCCCCCACAACATCCTGATTGCCAAATTGGAGGGGTACGGATTTGATGGGTGGACTGTTCAGTGGATAAGGAACTGGCTGGATGGTCGCATCCAGAGGGTGGTACTCAATGGCTCAAAATCCAGATGGAAACCAGTCACAAGTGGTGTTCCTCAAGGGTCCGTGCTGGGGCCAATACTGTCTAACATTTTTATCAATGATATAGACAGGGAGATTAAAGGCACCATCAGCAAGTTTGCGGACGATACCAAGCTGTGTGGTGTTGTCAATACACCAGAGGGATGGGATGTCATCCAAAAGGACCTGGACAGGCTGGAGAGGTGGGCCCAGGTGAACCTCATGAGGTTCAACAAGAGCAAATGCAAGGTTCTGCACCTGGGCCGGAACAATCCTCACCATCAGCACAGACCAGGGGGTGAGGTATTAGAAAGCAGCCCTGAGGAAAGGGACTTGGGGGT
>NW_015090847.1:1423987-1462650 GCF_001431845.1 Calidris pugnax
CGACGAGGCCCTGGGCAACCTGGTCTAGTTGGGGGTGTCCCTGCTGACTGCGGGGGGGTGGGACTAGATGGCCTTTGGAGGTCCCTTCCGGCCTGGGCAACTCTATGATTCTATGATTCTAGTACTTCCAAGCCTGCTCTCAGACATTTTCATAATGAGCATCGCAGGTATAAGATTTATGCACCATTGTATTAAGTACACTTAGGAAACAGATAATCCTATTCATCTAGCTTTGCTTTATGGAGTTGAATAGGTTCTCACCTACCAGCTGTCTTCAGTATTTGGATATTGAAATTGCAAAGCACATACATTATTAATGTTTCTAGGAATAGACCTAGCACTTCATAAAACAGAAGGAGTAAGATTTCAAGGCGGCGGCACAACTTTCTTGTAAGAGCAGAGGAAAAACTGTATCGAGGAATCTAAAGCAGGTTAAATGGTCCACTGAATATGAGAAGTAGCAAGCTAAATTACATAGAATATGGCACTACCCCAAACCACGCTTCAATAAAGCAGCCAAACATTTTGCAGAAAACCCTGTAGTTACAGCTAAATAAAATATACACTATCCAGAAGCATGAATGAAACCTCCTCACTAAGATGTCCAGTTGGGTTACACTGGCTAAATCCCTCATTCACAAAATTTAACTTTCCCCAGTGGAATTTCTCTCCGGTGCAAGGGACAATGTCTTGCTCTTGTGCAAACGGAAAGAATCTGGTGCCTCTTGATAGCACCTTATCAAATGCTTAGAGTAACTGGAGTGATTAATTTATTTGGAGTCCAAGGAAAGCGCATCTCCTACCTGATGATGACTTTTAAGGACAAGCAACCCAGTAACTCACCCTGTATTGTAATTCCACTGCACAATGTCACCAACTGTTGCTTTATTCTTCCATCTAAGGGTCTGTAACTCACCTAAAAGCTGCCACTTTCTACCTCTGTATTAAATATTTCCAACTTTATTCTAAGATATCCAAGAAGTTACGGTGAATTATTTGGAGAAATAAAAGGTTGTATTTAGTGTATTCAGTGCACAGGAATTTTTATACTATAATCCACACTTTAACGGGTAAGAAAGTTTAAAAGCACAAGCCAACCCTCCTGTGGGTGAATCTCATCAATACCTTTCAGCAGCGTTATATACCATTGGAATAATTTGGTGTTTGGTGAAGTTGCAGGGAAAACAAAACAGAACCCAAACAAGCTGTCCAGTGAATCCAGTGAAGATGGATATTCTACTGCACATCCCCCAGAGCTCTTTTCCTCTTGGACAACACTTGCCTGGCAAAAGGTATTGTACCCTGTGGCTGATCTAGAGCAAAACTCCTGCAGATCACGCCACCTGGTACAAGCAAGTGAGCCCCTCTCCCTTGGAAAACAGCTTAAAAAAAATCAGGACTAAAGAACTGACCACCATCACCTCCTACAAATCAAGCTCTGCTCCCTACACCACATGCACATTAACTTCTAGTGGAATTTTTATTCTTCAGTCATACCATTTCGTTGCTGTTATAATATGAAACCTTCCATTTGTTTATGACTTCGAACACAGAACCTTCCAAAGTGAAAAACTACTTGCATTTCCAGACCAGCAGAGTATATTTGAAATGAGCAACAGGAAAAATAATTCATGCATTTAGCAAACAATAACCGTGCCAGTTTTCCCTTACAGAAGAGAAGAAAGTGTCTGAACAAAGCCAGTCAGTTAAACAAAAAGAAATACTGATTACAGAACTACTTTTTCCTTTTTTTTTTTTTCCTGATTGAATTTGGGGCTGGGGGAAATAGCCCCGAGAGAGTGGGGAGGGATAAAACCAAGATATTAAACCAGAAAGGTAGGTGCACTACCAGAGCAATTAAGACATGGAACAATTATGTGGAAGAAAAATTATAAGGGACAGCCAGCCTCTTGGAGAACAGCTCTGAGGGACTAGGAAAGAGCTTAAGGACACCAGAGGAGATGGTTCTGTGTCCCCAGTTCCCTGTAGGAACTAGATATGTGTCCTCACACTGCCTTCCACTGCTCCACAGGCTACAAAGAGCCTCCACAGGGGTCTCTTCCATTGATATGAGGGGATAGATGATCTGTATGGAGGGTTACCTTCACTATCTCAAAACAGTTTCTTAGGTATTTTTAAAAATAAAGTCCAATTCCTTTTTTTGCCCCTTGACTTTCCGTGGCACAGTCACTTTCTGGAAAGTTGAAATGTGTCATCAAACATTGTCACTTCTAAGGAGACAGGAGTGCTCTGTTAACAGTTTCCAGCAGTGCCCAGGTCTAAGCCATGAAGAAGGAACCAGCATTTTGTTGCCTGGCAACTCAAACTAAGTGTCAATAATAAGACCCACAGTGTAAAATTTCCCAAAGCACCTACATGCTTGATCCATTTGTGGAAATCACTTAGGACTCTAAATTCTACTGAAGGAGTCTAAATTCTACCGAAGATTTTTATTTGACTTAAGAATGTCTTTAAAAAAGTGCTTTTTAATGTCAGGTAGTGTTTGAAACATGGGCTATGGGCTAGCATGGAATTATGACTGGGAATATAGTAAGATTTTCTAAAGCCTCTGACCCATTTCTGTGCTTCCATATATCCCGTCAGCCATTTATCTGCATCCTTTATTTACAAATCTTTTCCTCTAGACTCCTTGATGGCAGAGATGGGTCTGAAAATCATGTTTCCTTATCCCTGGAGCTGAATAGAGTTTCTCCGTATGGCAAACTTTGCTTGGGTTTGATTTTTTTTTTTGTCTGTGTTGGTTGAAAGCAGAGGTTTAAGTAAGCTGAATAGAGTGTAGTCTGACATCCCAATATATGACAGCTGGCTCCTGGTAAAACAATCCATCAGGTCCTTGCTTGTGCCCATTTGCAAAGATTGAAGAGACAGTGATGAGTTTCCAAAACACAGCGTGTGGCTTTAAAGCCATGAAATCTCCTCTCCTGATGTATACTCAGTGCTGCAGGCAGGCAGGTATGTCAATTATTTTCCTTGGCCAGCTTCTGAAATGAACTGTAATCCCTGTAATGCTCTGACACTGTATCTACACGGTTCTTGCTACAAAGAGGACAGCCAGGAACATACTATATATTACCTTCCCACACACCACTTTATTTCTAGCATCATTGGCAGTGCAGAGCTATTGCAAGAATAAAACTGAAGTGTATGCAAATCAGATTTGCAAAAACAAAGATATGGAAGATATTCTCAATGGCATACACTAAGCCAAGGCAGAGACCTGTGGCTTGAGAATAAAGATGCTGGCTAAGTACCCCATGCCTAGCCCACCCCCCCAGGAACTAAGAAACATTTAAAACCTTGCTTTCTCTAATGTCCTCATTTCTCCCTAAGACTCCCTTCTGCACCTCTCCCTAAGACTTGAACCTAACAAGCTGAAAAAATCAAAAGCCAAACATTTAGATGGGGTACTGAGGGATATGGTGTAGGGGAGGACTTTGTAGAGTAGGGGAGATGGTTGGACTCGATGATCCCAAGGGTCTCTTCCAACCTCAATGATTCTATGATTCTATGATTTTAACCAGCTCTATCAATACCTGCCTTAGTTTTAAAAAAGTTTACCTCACAGTCTGAGGGCAAGGTGGCCACATTATATTTATGGAAAGAGTGGACAGCTCGTTAAGAGACAGCTGTGGGCTTCCTGCTGCCCATCAAAGCAGCCAGGTTATGGAAGGGCATCCACTCCACCACAAAGACTTTTTTTTCAATAGATATACAACACCCTATCCATGGCCCTGTGATTCTCCTGTAGTTTATAAGAAGAATTTAGCTCCTTTTTTAAGCCTACATCTTCAATGTTGTTCCAAAGGCAAAGGGGTTGGTCACAATTTAAGTTTAATTAACAGTGGAGACAAACCACAAACGTGATGCCAAGATTTTGCAGTGTTCCTAAATGTACTCAGTCCTAGTGAATTTCCCTGCTCTTGCTAGAGCTGATAAACATATAACAATGTACCACAAAAATGAGCAAATCTCCTTCCCTATCCAGTCTGGCATCTACATACAGCTGCAAAGATAGATAGCAAGAAGGCTTAGACCCAGCTGGCAGAAATGTCAGGTCTTTCAGCTCTGTATCTCTATTATATCAATACAAACAGCATTAGCTTCTAGCTGTGCCAGTCCTTGGGAAATGCAAGTATTTGGATGAAGAAAGATTGGGTAAATCTAAGCCCGAATGTGGCTGGCGAAATGTCAAGGAAGCAAGACAAAAGGAGGAGCCAGAAATAACTTTAAAAGGCTTGCTTTCGCTGTGTATTACCAGCTATCACATTTATCTCTCCTTTTACCTGAGCTCAAAATCACTAGAGGCTGCTTTTGGAGCGCCCTTATCCTACCTACAGAGGACCAAGATATCATACCCACCCAAGAAAATCTGCCCACTTATTATCTAAGATTAGTTTAAAACCAAAGACTTATGGGATGCTTCTTTCTTTATAGTTGCTGGAATCAACTCCTTCCTACAGCAAAATGTCCCCAGACAAAGGTCAGGGGGAATCATTTGGGAAGGAGCATTTGGATTTGAAAATAGGGTATGTAACCTTCAACAATACATTTGGGTTCAAAACACCTTTAATATTTAACAATACAGGCTGAATCTTTCTTCTTTTGTCTGGCCTGCAGTATCTTATCACTCAAAGCAGAAGCCAAGTCAAAACAGCAATCCTAGGGACAAGTCCTCCAGGGACTGCTGTTCCCCTCACTTTGCCCCACGTGGCCCCAGCAGGTGTGTTATCTAAAGAAGCTGACACTAATTCTTCATGCACCCACTGCTGTTAGGATAGAAACTTGCTGTAAACACAAGGTTTTCCTTGGCAGTTTGCTAATACCTATGAAACTCCCTGCTGAAGTTGGCTGGAAAGATCATGAGCTCACACACACAAGAAAAATGAACAGTTCATTTCAGAGTGCTCTCAAACTAAGAATTAAGAGCTAAAAAACCAGGCTATTCCCAAATCCGAATCCTTCAAAATTAGCTAAGAAGGAGCAAAATAGAGAAGGACATTCACATAGAGCTTCCATCTGAATGGTCTCAGAATGTGATGGTGTTCAGGCAAGTTTTGCATCCATCCTCAAAACAAAAATGCTTCATTTTCTGATGCCCTGGATAGAGCTATAAACAAAAGATTAATATGATTTCACAAGCAGATTGTTTTTTTTCAATATGGGATTTCTACCAGTTACCTTCTAGGTAAAGCCACACAGTTGCACACACATGCTTGCACACACACTTTGCCACCTAGCACAGAACAAGGGGAGCCTGGAAAACCTGATTTTAGGGATGATTTTTGCCTCCTTCAGCACAGAATCACAGAATCTTCTAGGTTGGAAGGGACCTTAAAGATCATCTTGTCCAACCGTCAACCCAACTGACAAAAATAGACACCCACACAACAAACAAGTCAATCACTCTCAAATCCCCACATTCCAAGGACCACAGATCCAAGAAGTCTGATTATTTATTAGGCTAATGGGAGCCCTAGCAAACCCCAGGAGCCCCCCTCTATGTTCTGGGAACCCAGGTACTCCAGAAGCTCCTGTGTTTGACTTCCACAGAGCTACTGAGCCTGGAGGTTTCAGCCAGATTTTCAAGAAACAGCAGAGTGACAGTTGTGGGGAAGTTGGTTTTGGTTTTTTTTTTATAAAAATGACTGCTGTGAGGCTTTGGGCAGGGATTCTCCAAATCTCCAAATCCCAGAGAAGCTGAGTACTCGAGCTTGGAGATCAGCTGGGTGTTGGTCCAAATTCCTCTTCTTGATGATTGAGACCATGAATACTCTGACATTTCCCTTCAATATTAAGTTAAAAAAATAAGGAGAACCTAGATGCCTTAATAAATCCTTCTGTGTTCCTTCAACTAAACACAGAGTAAGAGACAGACAATAAAACTTCGCTGTAGTTTGCCATACAATTACAAAACGAATAAATGAACAAAATTACTCTCTGGAAAGTCATATGGATCTATAAAGTTGCTTAAAGAGCTTCAAGGCATCTTTATCAACAGAATTTCTTTCTGACTACAAACTCTGTACAAAGCTAAAAGCCAAAAAACCAAGCAACAGTTGTCATTCACACAACGCTCTGGGATTAGTGTCCGTGTTTTCATGCCTTGCAAATTAGGATGGTCACTTTTGCCTAGGGTAAGCATTTGACAAACTAATTGCCACCAGCAATGTCCTCATCTGCATTCTTCAGGATGCCCAGATGCTAGCTCTCACGTTGCTGAAATACAGCATCCAGGAAGAACTTTGCAGTGTAAGATCCCGGTGGGGGTTCGTTCAAAACTGACTCTCAGTCTGAGCCATTTTATGAATTTTCAGGTTTTTCTGTAGGATGCTCCACTGAGAATCCAGAACAGCATCTCCTAGATAAACAACCAGTTTTAGTCAAACTGGTGTTAGCCACTGGACCCCCGTGCACGTTGGCTGACAGCTGTATTTTAATATAGGTAAGCTTCACTTAACCTCCCCTTCAGCAGGTCGTTGCCAGCTCAGCACGACAACCAAAATTAAGGACACAGCAAAACACCCTCAGAGGGGTCCAAAAGAAGTGTTTCTAGAAAAATGCGAGGAAACAGAACCAAAACAGAAATGCTGAAAACAAACCTCACGCTGTTTGCAAAAAAGACTAGCCCTTCATTGTCTACAGAATAAATATGTATACCAACCTACTGATCTGTAAATATACAGGAGCTTTTCTTAAAAAAGAGAAGAAATAATCCTTTGTACTTACATGCCTTCAGTTGATCCCTACCCCTGGGGTATTAAACACATTCCTCTCAGTTACAGCTGTGTGGTTTCACAATGAATTTAAAAATAAATTCACAATTCAATGTTCCAAACCAACAATAAAAGCAATCATTTAAAACTGGAATTATACACAGCAAGCCAATTATTAATAGGAGACCAGAAAGCTACTTGAAGAGGTGATTAAAGAGGTCAACAAGTATTCTTGCCCAATCTCCTCATATTTTCAACTTTTACATGAAAAACACAGCCTTCCCTTCACATCTATACTTGCAAATGCCTTTCCTCATATTGTTTGGAAGTTAAAGGAGCTTACGTACTTAATATCATTCGAAGTGAGGCATTTCTACAACATATCTGTATATAAATGTATATATTTTGGCACTTAAATAGTACAGTATATATTTTGGCCTTTGAATTAGCAACTTTCTCCTCTTAGTAAAGTGAAATGCTTACAGGACACAATTTTCAGGATGAAGAGTAAGACTTAAACATAAATGGTCTGAGGCTTCCAACATCCCTTACTTCATCTCTAGGCAAGAGGAGGTCTCTGCCTTGTTAGGACATTTGAGACCTATTTTGGGAAGCATTAGAAGACCCCTCTCCCAACCTTTAGAGATACCTCTATTGCAACTGTTTTTAAGGCTTCATTCAGTTACTTCAAAAGCCAAACCTTACTTAAACTCTGCTGTGTTTTAAGATATCAACATTTTATACCTCCAACTTTTCATTCCCTCCTTTATTTAGTGAGTATTAAATGCTTTTCAATTAGATTTAAATTTACTTCCAGTGTCATCTAGACTAACAAAATTAGCTGCCATTGCCTTAGCTTGATATTCAAGCACAAAGCTATTTTAATAAATGTCAACGAACAAATTAAATATTTGAATTTTGATGCTGGTCTCCAGAAGGAGAAGAGATTTAATGCTCATCTAAGGAAAAGCATGATTAACATTCAGGTCAGACCCAACCAACAAAACCTGCTGAGTGTTCAGCACTGACGCACTCCTAGAGACTTTTGGAAGCACTAGTCATAAGATCTGTTTGCCTATAAACATATGTGACAAAACTGACAAGCCAATCTTGTAGAATTTAAATATTTGCAGATTACTGCAATGTGATTATCACTTAATTGGTGACATGGATGGTGTTGCTATGGGAGCTGGACTGATGTTTATATACTGCAGCAGGCATTCGCCTTACCGTGCAGGTCAGAGCATGTGTCGGGTTGCTTTGTAGTAGGCAAGTTTTATACTTCCTTTCACCGTTGCCAAATTCTGTTCAGGACATTGAAGAAAACAAGGTTTGACCTTAGCCTGCCTTTGCTCCCCTTACACTGTGTCCTCAGCACAGGAAGGACATGGACCTGTTGGAATGGGTCCAGAGGAGGGTCACAAAGATGATCGGAATGATGGAGCGCCTCTGCTGTGAGGACAGGCTGAGAGAGCTGGGGTTGTTCAGCCTGGAGAAGAGAAGGCTCCAGGGAGACCTCAGAGCAGCCTCCCAATATCTGAAGGGAGCTCCAGGAGAGCTGGGGAGGGACTTTTTGTCAAGCAGTGTAGCGATATGACGAGGGGTAATGGTTTTAAACTGGAAGAGGGGAGATTAGATTAGATTTTAGGAAGACATTCTTTGCTGTGAGGGTGGTGAGACTCTGGAAGAGGTTGCCCAGAGAAGCTGTGGCTGCCCCATCCCTGGAGGGGTTCAAGGCCAGGCTGGATGGGGCTTGGACCAACCTGGTCTGGTGGGAGGTGTCCCTGCCCAGGGCAGGGGGGTTGGAACTAGATGATCACAGAATCACAGAATCGTAGTGGTTGGAAGGGACCTCAGAGATCATCGAGTCCAACCACAAAAAACAAAACAAAAAAACCAAAAAAAACCCCACAAACCACAAACCACCACCCACCACCTAAACACACAACAACAACCACCAAACCAAAAACCATCACCCACCCACACAGCACCCCACCACAAACCAGTAATCTTGGGCACTAGAGCATGCCCTGAAGAACCATGTCTACACGTTTCTTAAATACCTCCAGGGATGGTGACTCCACCACCTCCCTGGGCAGCCCATTCCAATGCTGGATAACCCTTTCAGTAAAGAAATGTTTCCTAATATCCAACCTGAACTTCCCCTGGCGCAACTTGAAGCCATTGCCCCTTGTCCTATCATCTGTAACCTGGAAGAAGAGACCGACCCCCGTCTCTCTACACCCTCCTTTCAGGTAGTTGTAGAGAGCAATAAGGTCTCCCCTCAGCCTCCTCTTCCCCAGACTGAACAACCCCAGTTCCATCAGCCTCTCCTCGTAAGACTTGTTCTCCAGACCCCTCACCAGCTTCGTTGCCCTTCTCTGGACCCACTCCAGCACCTCAATGTCCCTCTTGTGGTAGGGGGCCCAAAACTGGACACAGTACAGATCTTTAAGGTCCCTTCCAACTCCACCCATTCTATGATTCTGTGACACCCAGTCTTCTCACCACGTATGATACCACACAGACCTGGCAGGAGGGACTAACATCGCAGGACTCCAGCCAACACAGTAGGGAGAAAGGATCCAGCAGGACACTGGCAGAGACAGGACTGCCCAACTGGCCAACATGGCTCTGAAAGCAAAGTTGGGAAAGGCATGAAGGGATAAACACAAGGACCAGCAGGACATGGAAGGAAAGCATGTTTGGGGTGGAGTTGAGCACATCATGTGTGTACACAGACCGTGCTAAACGAACTGCCTTTCTACTGCATTCTCTCTATTATCCCTCCCACGTTAATCAGCAAGCTCCACAAAGTCAAGACAAAGAGAGGGAGATTTGATTAGATCCTTGATTAACATTGATAGAAGAGTGCAAACAAGCACACAGCCCTGAGACAAGGTAAAAGGGGGGATATGACTGATATTGTAAACAAACAAATCAGAGACGGGGCACTGCAGATGCAGAACTGCATTTGCAAAGAAGTTAACAAGCAAAAAGAAAGCACTTTTACCTGGAAACCTCCATGCCCAAGGCACGGAAAGACAGTCATTTGCACAAATTGCAGCCTGAAAGTAAAAACCCAATGAAAAAAAACTTAGCACAAGGTGAGTACCTTCTCCAGAGAAGGGCGACAAAGCTGGTGAGGGGTCGGGAGAGTAAGTCTTATGAGGAGAGGCTGAGGGAGCTGGGGGGGTTCAGCCTGGAGAAGAGGAGGCTGAGGGGAGACCTTATTGCTCTCTCCAACTCCCTGAAAGGAGGGTGTAGAGAGGTGGGGGTCGGTCTCTTTTCTCAAGTCTCAGGCGACAGGACAAGAGGAAATGGCCTCAAGTTGCCCCAGGGGAGGTTCAGGCTGGATATTAGGAAAAAATTTTTCACTGAAAGGGTTCTCAGCCATTGGAATGGGCTGCCCAGGGAGGTGGTTGAGGCCCCATCCCTGGAGGTGTTCAAAAGACGGGTTGATGTAGTGCTGGGAGGTCTGGTTTAGTGATGATGCTCCTTGTTTGTTGTGTGGGTGTCTATTTTTGTCAGTTAGGTTGACGGTTGGACAAGATGATCTTTAAAGTCCCTTCCAACCTAGAAGATTCTGGGATTCTGTGATACTGCCATCCAGAGTACCAGCGTGCAAGTTAAAGGACTCCATACACCACTACCCCCTACCCCATGCATCCCATATTAATGACCTTATTGTTGATTACTGCTGCTCCCAAGTAATGACTGGGGTAGTGTGGTGGGAAGGGGCTGTGATGGTGAGACAATGGACAGAGTCTGCAGCCACAGACAAGCCCTTAGGAAGGCAAGTACTGAAAGAACAAGGAGCAAAATACACCCAAACCCTGGCCAACACCTCCACCAGAACAGAGAGGAAAGAAGAATCCTCCCAGCAAAAGTGCTGTTTTGAATTGAAATTATTAGAATGATCACACCGAATTTCAGTCACTGTGATTCAAACAGAGCAGACATATATACAGAGGAGAAGGGAATGCTACAGTACAGCAAACATTTGCTTTCCACCCTCAGATAATACCCATGTGTCACTGAATTCAGTGCACCAGAGAATTCTCTATTTCCCATTAGAGCTAATATTGTGGGCTCTGGGGTCAACCTGGGCTCTCTGTTAAGAGACTGTAAATTCAAAGACTTCAGTGAAGTCATCTCAGATTTATGAAGGTGCATTTGGCCTTATGACTCCCTGAACTTAATGCCAATTGAGATAATTTTGTGCATTTAAAAAAAAAAAAAGAGAGAGAGAGAAGCTATGTTACGATCATTTCAACACCAATTTATTTGAAAAGAAGCCCTGAAAAGAAGTCTTCAGAGAAATGTACTATTAAGACGGCATTAAAGGAGCTGAAAAAGACAATAAAGAATTGAAGAATGCTCCATTGAGAGATGTTCTGATACAGGCTTTGTCATGAGTTGCCACTGACAGAAACTATGGTTTCAAACTGGTAGGGGAAGCCTTCTCAAAAAGTGGGGAATGGCAGAGCTGGAAAACAGAGGCAAACAGTTCTATTATTAACTAATTCACTGTGGAGAGTTTTAATGGAGGTAAGAAGCAGTGTCCCCTAACCTCCCAGAGTGAGAGCTGCCCCAGTTCTTCAACCTCAGAAATCAGAGGAAACAAACTAAGGCAAAGACAACAGAAAGCTACAGTCATTCATTCATTATTTCCCATGCCAGAAATTTGGAGCTGCCACCCTGAGATTCCAGGAACCATGAGTTTAAAATCCAGAATGGGGATCTACTAAGCTCCCACAGACTGCAGGAGCCCCCAGGATCCCCTCACTCTCGCAGCAGTTTCCTGACCAACCATTGTGGACCTTTGTAGTCCTCATTCATCAGGCTGGCTACCCAGTCCAAGAGTAATAAAAATAACAAAGCTGCCTATTTTCTTCTGTTTAGTGGCCAGCCCAGTCCAAACCATGACAGACCTTGTCCTTAATTATCTGTGTAGGGTGCTGCACCTGGGGAGGAATCACCCCCTGCACCAGGACAGGTTGGGGGTGACCTGCTGGAGAGCAGCTCTGAAGAGAAAGACCTTGGAGTCCTGGTGGACAACAGGATGCCCATGAGCCAGCAATGGGCCCTTGTGGCCAAGAAGGCCAATGGCATCCTGGGGGGCATCAGGAAGAGGGTGACCAGCAGGTGGAGGGAGGTCATCCTGCCCCTCTGCTCTGCCCTGGGGAGGCCCCATCTGGAGCACTGGGACCAGTTGTGGGCTCCCCAGTTCCAGAAGGACAGGGAACTGCTGGAGAGGGGACAGCAGAGGCTACAAAGATGATGAGGGGCCTGGAGCATCTCCCTTATGAGGAAAGACTGAGGGACTTGGGGCTTTTTAGTCTGGAGAAGAGAAGGCTGAGGGGGAATCTGGTCAATGCTTAGAAATACTTCAAGGGAAGGTGTCAGGAGGATGGGACCAGTCTTTTTTCAGTGGTGGCCAGGGACAGGACAAGAGGAAATGGGCACAAACTCAAATGTAAGAAGTTCCACCTAAAGATGAGGAGGAACTTCTTTCCTGTGAGGGTGGCAGAGCCCTGGCAGAGGCTGCCCAGGGAGGTGGTGGAGTCTCCTTCTCTGGAGACATTCAAACCCACCTGGACACGTTCCTGTGGGACCTGCTCTGGGTGGCCCTGCTTTGGCAGGGGGTTGGACTAGATGATCTCCAGAGGTCCCTTCCAACCCCATGTGATTCTGTGTTGGGCTTGATCCCAGCACAATACTATAAGGGATTAGAAGGCCACATGAACGATTGTAGTTATAGGGAACGCTAAAAATTAAAAAAAAACACGTCAAAGTTTTCTTATTTTGACTAACCCAAACACATTACAAAGCTCATTCCCCTCAATTTATTTGGCACTGCATTTACGACTCCTTGAAACTCATCTGTCTTTTGTAATGAACTCAGCTCTTTAACAATAGGCCAAACATGTCAGCTGCTGGGAAACCTCACAACGTCCTGTCTATTTTTACTTCTTTTAGTGTTCTTACTCATTTAAAACACCATCATTCATAATAGCGCATTATTCAAATTTCAGCAAGAACAACCCCCTCAGAGGCCAGCATTGGGTAAGATTCCTGTCATACTCAATTCAGTTTAATTGAACAGCAATAATGATCACTTCCAGAACCAGGGGTATGACAAGCAGGTATTTGAAATGGAGCTCAGGGTCCTGACTGCTCGCACGTCACCTCACAACTCAGATATGCCTACAGTGGGTTTGTTTTCTAAACTCCTAATAGTAAGTTTGCATATTTTCCTGCCAGAGCAAAGCATCCCCGGGCAGCACGCTTAATATAATTGAGTTTGTTGATTTGTGATTTGTTATTCTCCTTCTTTGTGCTCTAAAACTTCTCTGCCTGCTGATGCATTACCTCCCCGCGGGCAATGCCCACTGAGTACATAAAGCTGTGATTCCAGGTACTCGGTAAATGTTAGTTTGATCCCAGGGTATTTGGTTGAAACACCTGCCACATGAAAATAATTTGCATCTTTTTCTGATGCCAGAAAAAGATCTTGTTACTGTGGAAGCTGAAATGGAGCCAATCTAGATACATCCACCTCAGCTTAAGAACAGAATAAGGTTCATTTTGACTGAGAAGAACAAAAAAACTTTGTTTCTACAAACTAGTTCTTAAAACTTCGTTCTACAAACAAAAAGCTACATTTTCCTGAGTCCTTCTTAGCACTTTATATGTGCTAAGAAACAGACTCAAGACCCATTCAATAGGCTGTAACACAGCTTGGCAGGGTACTCACACATCAAGGTCAGTTGCAGTGTGGGTCTCAATCCCTTCTGACTTCATCAGCCTGTGAAATCATCCAAAAACAATCCAGGGGAATGGAGCAAATTTACTACTTTGGGATATCAGAGTAAGGAGAAAAATTTGAAGAAGTATTTTTAATGACGGAATCCTATTCTGGCAGTGCTATGGATGACAAGGGCAGATGTTAAACATTAGGCATGGATAAGCCTAATTCACATTGCTTTCAACCTTCTGACTGTCTCAATAAGATACAGAAGAAAAAGCTTGACCACTTGTGTCAGTGCTGTGTCAGGGAGGTGGATGCTGGGGCCAGATTTGGGGTATTCAGTAACTGAACTGCTAGTACTTTTGAACTAAAGGATTTGCCAAGTTCCCAAAGGCAATATATAGCAGAGTCACCCAATACCACATCTTCTCAAACCCAAACCAGTGCTTCCTCCGAGCTTCCAGATAAAAATCTTTGGAGCTTGAATCACACCCATGTGCTGATGTAAAATCTACACTGGTATCCTCCCCATACATGAAGGAAGCAAACCCTCCAGGAGATGGCTGACGTTTTCCCTGAGCGCTATCTCTATCACACTATTCATTTGAAGAATTCAAGAGGGCTTTTGATCTCCAGGGTGAAATTAACTGTGAATTAAATATAAAGATGAAAACACGGAACACACTGATGTTGTACTGCATATAACAGAACTGGTTTTGAGGGATAAAATGCAGCAGCACAGCACTTCTATGTATTACTGGCTCTGGATTTTGTTTCCAGTTTTCTGTCTTTCACCCAGCTCTGACAGGGAGAAAATTCTTAACTTTGGCACTTTGCATAGGCTAGCATTTACCCATTTTCTAAGGCAAAGTAAATGGATGTTTCCTTCCATTTACTCAAAATACTGTTATATGTTTATCAGTTTAGTCATTAAAAAATAACATTCATCTCCACAAAGAATTGCACTGTCATTACAATAAATGAAGAACTAAGAAAAGGATGGTGCTGGAGGAAATCCTAGATAATTTGGGGATTTTTTCTTCATTTACGATTTCTGAGATGAACTCAGACGTGATGTACATGCATGAGTTTCCACGTGCAGCACTTTGGCTACAGATCTCTTTTCTCAGCAGATTTTTGTGCTAAGATTATTTGGTTCTTGGACATTGACTGAAAGAGCTGGACAGGGTCTAGCACCCACGGTGAAACACTAGCACCTGATAAAATATCCCTGCTAGATGCTGTTATAGTACAGAATCACATGGGGTTGGAAGGGACCTTTGGAGATCATCTAGTCCAACCCTCCTACCAAAACAGGTCCACCTAAAGCAGCCTGGACAAGAAGGCATCCAGATGGTTTTTGATCATCCCCAGAGAAGGGGACTCCACACCCTCCCTGGGCAGCCTCTGCCAGGGCTCTGCCACCCTCTCCCCAAAGTTCTTCCTCACATTGGAGTGGAACTTCCCATGGTCCAGCTTGTGCCCGTTGCCCCTCGTCCTCTCACTGGGAACCACTGAAAAGAGTCCGGCTCCATCCTCCTTCAACCCACCCTTGAGATCCTTGGAAGCATGAAGAAGGTCTCCCCTCAGCCTTCTCTTCTCCAGGCTAAAGAGCCCCAGCTCCCTCAGCCTTTCCTCATCAGGGAGATGCTCCAACCCCTCCATCATCTCTGTTGCCCTACGCTGGACTCTCTCCAGCAGTTCCCTGTCCCTCTTGAACTGGGGAGCCCAGCACTGGATGCAGGATTCCAGTTGTGGCCTCCCCAGTGCAGAGCAGAGGGGGAGAATGACCTCCCTCAACCTAATGGCCACACTCTTCCCTATGCAGCCCAGGATTCCTAACAGGGGCAGAAAGAACTGGATTGCTGTTATTAGACCGGTTTGGGCTACTATGAATTTCCAGGTTTAATATACTCAGCTGGATGAATCTGACTGGGGAAAAACAGGGAGACAGAGTCACCAGGTGTAAGGCTTGGAGTCTGTGAGGGAAGCAAGGAGCAGCTGAAAGCCAGGACTTGCAGAGCTAAACAGCAGAGATGGCAGAAAGAAGACACGTGACCCCCTAGGAGTTTTGTTAAAAACCCCAGGATGTCCCAGAAAACTCCCGGACTGGAATAAATGACCTGCCCTGAAAAGGCTCTGTGGACAAATCAGAGATTTCCTTAGTGAAATTTAATTTAATTCATCCAACAGTCCTGAGAATTCTAGAGCTTAAGAGGGGAAAAAGCGATGAAGAGATGACTGAAGCCAAGGAGAGAAAAATATTACAGAGGGGAAATGGAAGAACCAGCTCGAGGTACAAAGGAAAAAAGGCTCAATACAAAGCTTGCCCAGAAGGCAAGTTTCTTTATGAATCCTATCCAGCATAGGGTGTCTCCTCTTCCACTTTCCACTCAATGTATCCCCAAATCTGCCCCAGGGAGGCATCAGTGCATCCAACAGGGGCTCCTGCTGCCTATTTTGGTTTTCAACTCCAAAGGATCATCACCATGCCTGGTGTGACAACATACTCCTCTGCACAATGTTGGCCAAGTTTCCTTTGTTCCCTCCAAACTAATAGCAGGCCACTAAAATCCAACTTTCCCAAACTGTCCAGTGCCCCAAGTGAAACAGCCACACATCTGCTGGTTAGAGCATTAGTATGGGATGCAATCAGCTCAAATTTATACCCCAGGCTGAGCCAGAGCAGGAATTAAACCCCCATGTCCCTGTAAGTTCCCCAGGCCCTCAACATATGACTGTTTCTGAGTAAAGTCCCCTCTTTTCGCCCTACCAGAAAATATCCCCCCATCCAAACTGGGAAATATTTCCTGAACACACTTTTGTCACAAAAATTATACATCTACTGAAAAAGTATTGTCTGCTTTGCTTTTTTCTTTTTTTTTTTCTGAGCAGAAATATTCCCAGCAATATGATCTAGTCTGTCCAACTGATAGATTTACCTTACCCTGTCTCCTCATCTATTTCGTATCGCAGATCTCTGAAAGTCTCTCACTGCCAGGATTTCCTGCTTCCAGATGGTCAGTGAATTGCACGCAAACAAAATAACCCTTGAATTTTCACATTTCCATCTCCAGCAACTATTTATCCCGTGTATCAAACACATCTTTGATTACATTCTCAGTGGGACAATAAAATTATCGCCTCTTATTAAAATCTGACGATGTACACAGGGGAAGGAGTTACAGTTGCACGTATCTGTTTGAGAACTGTGAGAAACTCATCTGTGGTGACTCCCAAATAGAGAAAACAATTTCTGAAGGTGGAAAACAGCTCTGTCTGTAGGTTTCTATTAAGAATGCTGTGGCTGGTACCAAGCTGCCTTTTTAAAAAGTAGTAGGCTACTGCACTGAATGCTGATCTTTGCCCGTAGACTCTATTTTTTTTAAATTGTGCTCCATCTGGAGCAATAAATTTCTCTTGCCTCAAACATTAAACCTGCTTTAATTCTACAGACTAAACAACAGGTGGTAGATTATTTTTCAGAATTAGCAGCCAACTGCTAGAGCAATTCTCAGCCCAATTACTTTGGTTTGAGGTTTGAAATTCACGGCTTGGTGGCAGCCGACGTTTCTTACCAGTAGAAACCAATGTCAGTCCTCCAAGATGTTTGTCCCCATTTCCCCAGTCCCTCCAAAGCAAAGACAACTTCACAGCCCTCACTTGAAAGGGAAATACACTCCCTGGGGCCAAGTGCCAGGTTCTGCATTTTGGTCACAACAACCCCCTGCAGCGCTCCAGGCTGGGGGCAGAGTGGCTGGAGCTGCCTGGCAGAAAAGGCCCTGGGGGTGTTGGTGGCCAATGGGCTGAACAGGAGCCAGCAGTGTGCCCAGGTGGCCAAGAAGGCCACCAGCATCCTGGCCTGTGTCAGGACCAGCGTGGCCAGCAGGAGTAGGGCAGATGGTGCCTCTGGACTGGGCACTGGTGAGGCCTCACCTCGAGGGCTGGGTTCAGTTCCTGCCCATGGCAGGGGGGCTGGACGAGATGACCTTTGAATGTCCCTTCCAACCCAAACTGGGTGACAATCCAGTATTTAAGAGGAGGCTGAGGGGAGACCTCCTTGCCCTCTCCAACTCCCTGAGAGGAGGGTGTAGAGAGGTGGGGGTTGGCCTCTTCTCCCAAGGGAATCATGCCAGGAGCAGAGGAAATGGTCTGAAGTTGGGGCAGGGGAGGTTTAGATTAGATCTTAGGAAGCACTATATTCCTGAGGGGGTGGTCAGGCCCTGGAAGGGCCTGCCCAGGAAGGCACTATTTTCCTGAGAGGGTGGTCAGACCCTGGAAGGGCCTGCCCAGGGAGGTGGTGGAGTCACCATCCCGGTTTTGGGTTTTTTTTTTTGGTGTGTGCGTGTGTGTTTGGACTCAATGATCTCAAAGGTCCCCTTGAACCATGAAGATTCTGATTCTGTGGTTCTGTGACATTAAAACCCTAAATGTAGAATCATAGAATCGTCTAGGTTGGAAGGGACCTTTAAGATCATCTAGTCCAACCATCAACCTAACTCTGATAAAAAAAAATCAAAACCAAACAAAACCATCGCTAAATGATGTCACCAATGCCACTTGATTTGCCAAGGAGATCGAGCTGCAGTGAAGGCAAGTCCTCACTGGGGAAGGGAATCGTGGCAGAAAAGGGTCAGCAAGGAGCACTTTTTGTGGCCAGTCTGTGCTGGAAGCACAGGTTTTTTGAAAGCATTCTGAATTTTCCCAACATTTTCTCTCATTAGGCCTCAAAAAAAAAAAAAAACCAAACCCAAAACCAAAAACCCTCCTTTTTTGCACAATGGAACACATTCAGACCGGTAGTCAATACAGATAGATAAGACATTATTTTATCTGCCTAGGAGAATATACAAGATAGGAAAAGAAATTCCCCGTGTCAAGTTGACACTTTGCACAATGGAACACATTCAGACCAGTAGTCAACACAGATAGATAAGACATTACTTTATCTGCCTAGGAGAATATACAAGATATGAAAAGAAATTCCCCGTGTCAAGTTGACACTAATACTGAAATTGCAAAAACACAAAAGCACTCCCTAAACTACATGCACAGTGTCAGCTCAAGTCAATTTAGCACATCTTCAAAATGACTTCAATTGTTTTGCTCTAAATTTGATCAGTAATCAAAATAAAAATCACCAACGTAACACATGCTTTTAAAATTCATTTCAGGCTAGAAGACAGGAATTTTTCAGTCAGCACATGTTGCCATGAAAACACCTTAAATCTGGACTTTTTTTTTTTTTTTTCATTTTAAAGTCGTCAGCTTCTTGAAAATGGACCTTTGTCCCCAGACTTGGTGTTTCAATAAGCTGGCACTTTCCGATTGAAAATATTTGAGAAAATCCTGACAAGCTCTAACCGCTAAGCGCTTCTGAAAAATTCCAGTAGTGATTTAAACCATCATCTCTGATTTTGTAGAGGTATTTATTTTTAGAAGCTGCAGCTTTTTACAGGAATGGCCGTTACGGGTGCTGCCATGGGAACAAGCAGGCTATGGTTAGGAATTGGGGAGTCCAGACAGCACCTAAGCCATGGCCATCTCCCCACTTCCACTTGCCCTTATGGCCAACGTGCTCTCTTGCACACTAGCCATCCTCATGGCTAGGTGAAGGGACAAGTAATTGCTTGAAAAAGGCTTATCTGAGATTAAAGTGAAGATGAATGGAAGAGCCAAGGTTATCTAAGGCCAAAGTTTTTCAGACTGATACATTTTCCATGAAAGCCTCCCTTCAATCTCAGTTCAATCTTCCTCCACCCTACCACTGCAAACAGAGAGAACCATCTGCCTTGCCAAGTTCACCTCCAGACTTACAGATGTAAGTATATTTAGACACAAAAATAATTAAGGCATCACTAGCTATTGAGTGTGTTAATTGAAAAATCAGGGACTCTGCACTTAGCTTTAATTAGCAACTGTTCAGTATTTACTTCGGAGTTTGCCGTGCTAGAGCTTGTTTAGCTTGCTGCCAAAGATATTTTTGACATGCGTGTTTTCCACCTTGGTTTGAAATCAGGGGAGGATGGGGGGGTATGATTTCTGATATAATTCTAGAGAAGAGCAACGATGAAGATGCCATGACTATTTTTTTTGCTCTGCTCGAGCACACGACAGACTCCAAGCCTTCCTGTGGCTGTTTGCCCAGCACATGAAGCCTCTCCTCCCTCTCCAGCCAAACACTCACAAGCTCCTGCAACAACAGGCCCATCTCAGAGTTGGTTCTGAGACCTCTGTGACCCTGCCATACGTAGACTGGTCCTACCCCACCACACAGGTTGTCCAGCTTCTTCTCGTACTTCCCCACCCATTTTTGGGGCCTACTGAGCTCTTTCCTCACCTGTATGCTGCTTCTTGGGTACAGAGACACCTATGCTTTCTGCCCTGTGTCCCCTCTACAGAGGGATCCATTTCCTTCATGACAAAGGCCCACCACTCATTGACCCAAGTTTTGATTACACATGCAGCTCCAGAGAGACCTGCTTTTTCCATTCAGTTCCATTTCTCCTGCTACCTCAGTTTCTCTGTCTTTCCTCTCCTTGTGCTCCTGGTGCCACCTGCCCATCACCATTACTCAGGGTTAGAGTCATAAGAGCCTATACAAGGGCCTTATTTCTCCTCTTGTTTACTCCAGGGACTCCACCTCATACGGTTTCTACCAGGATGCAGCAGATCAGACCCGCTCCCCACAGAGCAAAGCGAGCTTTGCAAGAAGGGAGATGGAGTGATTTATTCCCCAGGCCTGTTCTCATCAAAGGCCTTGCCGCTGAGAATATCAATGAGCTGCCAATTAGTGGTATATTATCAGAGCTTGATACCAATAAAGTCAACAGTGAGACAGAGGCGATAAAATCTCCAGTTCAGGTCAGATTAGGCCATGGGAATTCTTACGTGGAAAGTCAGGAAGCAGCACTTAAGGTCACACACCACTTAAGTCAAAGCTCCAGAGTTACTACCTTTCCAATTTTCCTGTAACATCTTCTCTTAGATACTCTGCGTGTGTTATTTAAAAACACAACTTCTTCAAAGACACAAGTTATTCAACACCCACTTCTTTAGAGCCCGGGCTTTGTCTGTGATATTTCTAGACAATAGCAAGAAACACTTCATTTTAATTTTAACCTTAGCAATAGCAAAAGACTACGATGTGCTAAAACCACAAAAACTCACAGGCACAATTTGCAATTAAATTAAGTGCCACTTCATCTGTTTTCTTTGATTCTTGACAGCTGAAAACTCAATTTGGGAAAACTGCTCCTTGGCGAATATTTTGAGGAAGTAAACACAATCTAAAGGCTTTTTTCCTTCTTGGAGCGCTATTTTCTTATAGCCAGCATTTGCAAGAATGCAATTATTAATTTCTTAAAATGCAGACCGCATCATCTCACCTTCTATTTGGAGAAGGCAGGAGGAACGTAAAGAAAAGATGGTGCTTGCTCCAAATGAAATCATCCCAAAGGAAGTACTCCTACACCTCCAGGGGACACGAAGATGACAGGCTCCAAGTGTGCAAAAGTTGAATATTCAGAAGAAAAGGGCATGGAAGGCTTAAGGTATATGAATGTTTAGAACACAGCATCTCATCAGGATCAGCCAACATGACCCATCATCAAACATCTAACAGCTTTAGGCATACTCATTACCAAAGGACTAATGAACATCTGCCATATAGCCCACATGTCAAGTTTTGAAGCTGAAGCTCTGATTAGCCTACCTAGGCCCAAACACCAGGAAGAGACTGGGATGCTCCCACTGCCCTCATAGTAAATAGTCCATTTTGCTGCTCACTGCTATTGCCATACGCACGCTTTCAGGTGAGAGTTTGTATTACCATTATGTGCCTTTATTGCCTGCTAGGAGAGAAGCTATTGGACTTCTAATTATCCATTACTGGTACCTGGATACATTTCCCCAGGGAAGCCTTCCACTAATTCATACTCCTGTCATGTTTGCTGCATCGCATCTGATGTCGTTTTTCTAAATTAGATAAATAAAATATTTATATTTCGTGACCTTGAAAAGAAACGCGGACCACTAGCTCAGGATGAATTTCCTTGAATTCAATAAATATTAATAGAATACAACAAGCACCAGAGCAGAAAAAGAACGACTAATACACCCCTAATGAGTGTGGTGGCATTTATTATTTAAATGACCATTAGAAACACTCTTAGCCTTTTGAGGAATTCAAGCAGGAGTAGTAAACAGATGTTCCTGTATGCAGGAGATTAATCATTCTCTCTGTGCAATGCAGGACCAATTAATTCTTTTTTTTGTGTGTGCTGGGGGGTTGTTCTTTTTTTTTCTCTCCAGTAAACAAAAGCAGATTAAAATTAAAATCTGAATCTTCTAGGCTTCTAACTTATGTAGTAGGAAGTACTGCTGTGGCTTCTGTGTAGGAAACACCTCCCACACAAACTGCTGTAACCTGGTTACAACCAGTTTTGTTAATCCTCACAAGCAAACCCCTTTCCAGAGACAAGAGGACAGGCGTGCTGTCACAGAATAAAAAGTGTTTTGACGTGCTCGTGCCAGAAATAGCAGTTCTGGTGAGGAATGGAAATTGCTGCATTGTAGTTATCACAAGCCAGACAACAGGCAACTCTGGAGGACTGGCTTTAAGGCTCAAGTTTCATCATGCTGGGATCTGGGTGACATGTTACCATCACTTGATTAAAATCAATAGGTCACAGTGATACACAACAAGCAAAACCATGGAAGACCATTGTAACAGTTGAGATAAGAAAGAATGGTGATAAAACTGGTGGCCCAGTCCCATCCTCTGGTCAAGTGTCCTTGCCCTACCATAGACCTGTACCAGCACCAAAGGCTTAGATGAGTTACTTACCTCCAAAACTCAGGACTTGCAGAACAACATCATCTACCACACAACCACAGGCCAGAGAAGAAAAAAAGGTATCAAGTTGGCATAAACAGACTCTGAAGTCAGACAAAAACTTTAACTTCCACACGCTACATTTTTGCATTAGATTGAACAAGCACAGGAGATCTGTCACAATGAAGGTCTGAAGCTCTGAGGCTGGTTTCAGTGTAATTCTGATTATTGCCACAAGAATTTGGAGATGGAAAGAGAAACAAAATACATCATGTCAAATATCACACTTACTGGCTATACGGGGGGGGGAAGTCAATGTACTCCACTGATATCATCAGTACCACTTGGCATCTCAAAAAAACATAACTTCCAAAACAAGACACTGCTATTTAAGATAGAAGTTTTTCAACTCGGGCCGAGTGAAAATGGAAACAAAAATTAGCATTTTTGTATACATAAAGCAACAGCATTAAAGGCTTAGTACCACTTGTTCTGGTAAATCTTTGCAGAAGGTAACAGAAAGCTGAAGCTCTTCGACATCCTCTTATTAAAGATAAGTGCAGCAGAAGAGGCACATTTCTTATCTCTCTCTTGCTACTGCATGTCCTTAGCTTCACACCTTGATTTGCTGGCTGTTAAACAAGTGGAGCTCTTGCTTTATGACTGGCTTGTACGGTTTTGGAAGGGTATAAGAACTTGAGTAGCCTGAACCTGTTTAGATAAGGCTTTAGATAAGAGTAAGCTGTTTGATGAGATAGTTACTCCATCCTTCCCCTGCAGAGTTCTGCTGATGGGTAGGTACCTCTCCAAAGGCTGGAGGCAGGAGGCCTTTTGTCTCCAAGCCCAACTTGAGTCCACAAATACCCCCAAATTCCCAGGTTTGGTCCAAGCTGGTGAATGGCATCCCTAATATGGGAATGGGACACGGAAACCCTAATATCTTTTGGAGGCTTTTTTGGGTGATGATTGTTAAGATTTTTATTACGAGCTTCAGAGTTTAAAGCCATAGCAAGATTTGGTGTAAACCAGCAAATAGCTCTGATTACTGCTTAACTACTTCAGTGAAGATTAGACAAGGAAATGACCAAGTGAAGGGTAGCCCAGTTGCAGAGGATGACATTCGACCTTTAAGGCTGCTTAAGGTCAGGTGTCTAGAGGCACAACTTCTCAACATATTCCCTGAGAGTGCAGCACAGGCACATCTGCAAAGAAGAAAACTATTTATTCCTCCTGATATTTAAACTTCTTGCTGCTAAACACCACACCAGAACCACAACCTGGAATTGCCTTGATGTTTTCAAAAGAAAGCCTTGCCAAACACAGCCCTACATCCCCACATCATCAGGAGATAAATTCACTTGACACTCCAAATGTCATTTCTTCTGCTTCAAACGAGAGGGGGGGTTAGGAACTTCTACATGGATTGGAAGGAGGGAAATTAATAGATAAGCATTCACAGAATCACAGAATCTTCTAGGTTGGAAGGGACCTTAAAGATCATCTTGTCCAACCATCAACCTCACTGACAAAAATAGACACCCACACAACAAACAAGGAGCATCATCACTAAACCAGACCTCCCAGCACTACATCAACCCGTCTTTTGAACACCTCCAGGGATGGGGCCTCAACCACCTCCCTGGGCAGCCCATTCCAAGGGCTGAGAACCCTTTCAGTGACAAAATTTTTCCTAATATCCAGCCATTCACTTAACTTTGAAATTGTTATGACAACTTCTACATAAGCAAGAAGTACCTCCAGCCAATTATCTCTTTTAGTAATATAATTTGTCTATAATGCACACTGATATTTGTGTGCCCTACAACAAAAACAATGAAAATCATAGAATCACAGAAGATGCCCATATATCTTTGGAAGAGGTTTGGAATGACTGGAAAACTTTGGGATATCTGTCAGTTGAATAGTACAGACAGAGTGGCATCAGCTGTAGAAATACCATCCTGGACCTTCACTCCTCTGGCAGGTCTACAGCAAACCAATCAGACTGCTATCCACCAGTTTCCTGAAGGGTTCTGGTAACAACACCCACTCTTGCATTCACAAAGCATAAATCACAGAATCAGAATCCCATGGGGTTGGAAGGGACCTCTGGAGATCATCTAGTCCAACCCCCCTGCCAAAGCAGGGACATCCAGAGCAGGTCCCACAGGAACGTGGGCAGAGCAGAGGGGCAGGATGACCTCCCTCCACCTGCTGCTCACCCTCTTCCTGATGCCCCCCAGGATGCCCTTGGCCTTCTTGGCCACAAGAGCCCACTGCTGGCTCATGGGCATCCTGTTGTCCACCAGGAGGCCCAGGTCTTTCTCCTCAGAGCTGCTCTCCAGCAGGTCACCCACAACCTCTCCTGGTGCAGGGGGTTATTCCTCCCCAGGAGCAGCACCCTACACTTGCTTTTACTGAAGTTCATCAGGTTCCTCTCTGCCCAGCTCTCCAGCCTGGCCAGGTCTTGCTGTATGGTGGCACAGCCTTCGCTTACACACCACAGAAATTGTCAATGGCCCTAGACCCAACCAAAGTGCCACTAATACAATTATTCCAGATGCTGGAGCTGCTGTGTTAATTGACCTCCCTTTTGCACAACCAACAGGCTTCACTATATATGCATGGTCCAGTCCTAGAGGGCATCAACAGTGAAGAACACCAGCAGAAGAAGCTGCAGAGGGTTGTACGCTCACGCTGCCAAACCAAACAACGTGAAGTAAATTTAAAACAAGTGGTTGACTTAAACTAACCACCTGACTTTGCCCACTCTAATCCCATCAAGTCAACAGATGGCTGCGTCCCATCATAACAGCTAGAGCAGAATGACCCCTTTTGAAAGTCTCATGCCCTACGTGTGATGTTACCTGTCACTGGAAATATGGACAACATGGCAGTGCTCCCATTCCTAAAACAATTGGCTCAGATGTGTGAGAGCTAAAATCCCTCACAGTTCCTCTTTCAAGTAATGCTTTGTGGAGCACCCATGCATGCCAGAGTGGTGGCACACCTCTGTTCATAATGCCAGATTTTTCTTGTCTCCTTTTCAAAAGCACAAAGAGCAACTTCAAAAATCCAAAATTTAACTCATTATTCTGGTTTGAAAAAAATACACTGCGCAATAGAAGGCAGAAAGAATGTCTACAACATTATTATCAGAATTACAATAATGTAAACATTTTTCAGATGCTTTTGGTATTCTGTAGAAAAAACAACAGGGAATTGTATATGGATTTCTACATTCCAGAGTATTCTGTAAAAAAAAACAATAGGGAATTGTATATGGATTTCTACATTCCAGAAGAAGGTAATCTCTGTGACACTCCATCGGATAAGGCACTAAATTACAGGCAAGCATGTGATACTGCAGAGTAGGCAATTTAAAGCCTTTCTTTAAAAAAAAATCATCCTTGATTGAAGCATCCGTGATTTGGTTTATACAGGTGATACTAAAAACAGTTTCCTGATGAACATAGCTTCTGGCACAAGTATTTCTTTCAAAGAAGCTGTATGTCTGAATTGGGTTTCAAAGGGGATTGAGCAAAACAGGCATTTAAACCTTTGACTCATTCTTAAAAGATCATTTTTATCTAAACTGAATTGAAATGCCATTGAAAAAGAAAAAAAAAAAGCCGTTACTCAAGCTAGAAACATGTTTCCTGCTTTAAAGAGGTCATATATAACAGGAAAAAAAATTCCTCTTTTAAAAATATGAACAGTATACATACACCATACCTCTTGTCTCAATAACTAATTAAGCATGTGTTTAAGGGCTTTGTTTACAAACATGCCTGTTCAGTAAAGGCAGAAGTGCCTTACTGGATTCGGGAGTATAACGCTAAGTATACACTTCAATGCTTTGAAGAACTGCTTTTGATTTGATGGAGAAGAATTTCAGAGGGAAAAGAAAAAAGAGGGTCCCCCTTGAGCTCTGCAACTGAGCTGTGTATGTATGTGATTTCTGATTTACAGGAAAAAGATTTAATCTGCTGCACTTAATTTCTAACAAAGGAGCTCTATAATTAACTCTCACATCTTGCCAGTGTAAACACAACGGAACACAAGAAGCTGATTTGCAAATGAGGGTTAATGCAGCATATGATCCACCATATAGGACTGGACAGCATTCAACAAAGGTTAATCCTCAGCAGCAAAGGATATTAAATGGACTCTCTTATTGAATACCCCGACAGCAAAGGAGGAGAGAAGAAGAAAAAAAAAAAAGCATTGCCTCTCAGATACTTAATTATCTGCAATGTGTATGCAAATATCCAGAATTTGATGAGGTCTTTACTTTTCACCTTTAAGCACCACATCAGTAATTCATGAAGCCGCTACTAACGTTGTGGAGTGAAAATTAAGCACTAATAACTTCAAAGGTAGGGTGCCCATAAAATGAGTAGATACCTCTGAGGTCATCTGTACCATCTGAACAGAAGTGATGGAAAACGGTGCAGGAGCTCAGCATTTCATCTAAAAAAACATCACTGATGCCAAGGGTGGTTACACAGACAGCAGGAGAGCTGCCACCAACAGAAGCTCACATCACCATTGCTAAGAAGATCTCCACACCCTAAGCCACCAGCTTATGAGGCAGCACTTCAGCAAGGCCAGGGAACCAAAATACCACACTAGCTGGTGGGGAAGTGGGTTGCCAAAGAAGGAAACCATGACCATTTTGGTTTTGTAACCTTGCCTGAGAGCAGGAAAATTCAAGTGACCACTTTTAAGGTATGGACCTCAGCTGTCTGAGGAGTTAACCTGTGCCAAAACACACTGCAGCAAGTTGGTTAACAACGTGTCTATTGAGCTGCTGCAAGAAATCCACTAGCTACCCAAACAAGCATGTATTGGATACAGCTATTTTAGAAGGTTTAGTCCTGAGAACTAGCAATATGGTTTAGGAAATACTAAGGAGCAAGTACTGAATTTACAACATAAAAGTTACAGGGTTATTTTGAAGGGAATGATACAAGCAATCAAGCCTCCTATGAAGGGAACGATACAAGCAATCAAGCCTCCTATGAAGACATCTCCGTACAACTCATTTTCCATCTTACTGTGCTTTCAGTATTTCAACCCCCCAAAAAAACCCCTAAGAAGCAAAATGTAGTATAAATACCTTCAAGAAAGAAGACAAATCAACGGCCCCAGTGTTCCCATGCTCTTGAATTATTTAAGTACTGTTTGACTTGCGTGATTCCAATATACAGGTATGTCAGAAAATGTGCTGCTCTGGAAGACCACATCCCCTGTTGGTGTCCATTTCAATAGCCCCATGGGGCTGTAGCAATTTACACCCGTGGTGGGCTCTAGACTGTGAGTAGGGAGAGGATATTTGATTATTCAAGTGACAGCTTTTTCACCGTCTACATGAAAACCTTGTAGATCAGAGATGTATCTGGCTGCTTTGAATTTTTGACAATAAGCACCAAGACTAGTGGAACGTATATTTAGAATCAATAAACTTGAGTCTTAGCATGGATGGATGGCAAAGGCACACAAGCTGGTGTGCATCAGAAATAGTGAAATCAGTTCGTTAAAAATAAAGAGGGACAATAGGGGGGGGGGGAAATATCACATTTTCCAGAGTGAGAGTACAGCTCTTTAAGTGGCTTTACAATACAAAACAGATGAAATGGCAAAAAAAAAAAAAAAAATCCAAATACAGATGCTGCACAATCAGATCAAATGGCATATATTTTATTACAGGCAAAAGAAACAGGTACTCGCACCCTTTGCGACACACTGAGATGAATCATTCATTATGGGGCTGGCAGAAAATGAGAAGGCCCAGGATAAAAGACCGCTGCCATCGGCGGCACTCCCTGAATTTAACAAGGTAAAACTCCTGTTCAGCTGGAACGATTAAATTATTGAGGTCTGGGAAGCGCGGGACTGAGAAAGCATAAATGATTTATCACCAAGTGAGGACTCCACCTTAGCATGGCTCTCAGAGCTATGAATTCACCCGTCTCACCCAGGAGAGGAGCTCCTGGCTATCAGCAGGAACATGTCTCTCCCATCTCTCCACGGACCGGGCAGGACACCAAAGGTACATGGCAACCTCAGGGGCTCTTTTAAGTGTGACACCATAGCCCGTCCACTGAGCTTTTACAGCTTTATATATCTCAGACTTGCAAACACTTGCCTGTTCTTTGCAAAACTTGAAAGAGCACTGCAAACCCAGAAACGACCCCCCTGATAACCCAGCAGAGCAATGCCTCCCAGCCATGGCAACCAACACACGCACTGGGTGAGAGATGCTTGCTCACAAAATGCAGTTTCCCCACACCAGGGAGTATTTCACAGAATCACAGAATCTTAGTGGTTGGAAGGGACCTCTGAGATCATCGAGTCCAACCACAAAAAAAACCAAAAACAAAAACAAAAACCACACCAAACAAATACAAAACACACCACACCAAACGCCCACCAAAAACACCGCACCCACCAACTAAACCCCACACTCAACACCTCACCATAAACCAATAACCTTGGGCACTAGAGCATGCCCTGAAGAGCCATGTCTATACGTTTCTTAAATCCCTCCAGGGATGGTGACTCCACCACCTCCCTGGGCAGGCTGTTCCAGGGCCTGACCACCCTCTCAGCAAAGTCATTCTTCCTCACATCTCATCTAAACCTCCCCTGCCCCAACTTCAGACCAGTTCCTCTGGTCTTGTCATTCGTCCTTTGGGAGAAGAGGCCAACACCTGCCTCTCTACAACCTCCTTTCAGGTAGTTGTAGAGGGCAATGAGGTCTCCCCTCAGCCTCCTCTTCTCGGAACAAGTAATCCTTCTTCAAGTGGCCCCTTTGCCTTGCTGGTGTTGCTTTTTGTTTGTTGTGTGGGCGTTTATTTTTGTCAAAATTAGGTTGACCGTTGAACAAGATGGTTGGTCCCTTCCAACCTAGAAGATCCTGTGATTAAGTGGCATGCCATGGCTTCACTCGGGCTCCACAGTACCCCTAGAAGAACAGTTACCATCTGAGATACTAGAATATGTTTAGAAGAAATACTTTAAGATAAGCATGGCCAAACTGGCCCCTTAGGGCCAGGACTAGCTGGATTTGCCAGATCAGCCAGCCAAGTTCCTGTCAGCTCCTGTTTGGGTTGTAGACTTGTACACTGCAGGGCCAGCACTTACCCCTGAACCCACAGAACAAGAGGAGAGCTGACCAAACTGGAATCAAGAGACAATCTAACCTATACAGTGGTACACCCCTCACAGAAATGCTAGAAAACAACATGAAAATAAAAATTCTGCTAAGGCTGGGAGCTCTCAGACTTTGATGCATAAAAGCCAGTCCTTAGTTACAGGCATTTAGGTAGGTTGTACCATAAATGCTAGTCTAGCTATGTAAATTGTGCCTCTGCCTCCTCACAAAAAGTGGATTTGGGACCATTTTTAAATGGAAATACTGCTCTCCAGCATGAGAGCTCCTCTTGCTGTTGGGGATCTTATGCAAAAGAAAAATAATATATATTAACGTATGTAAAACTGAAAGGAAAAACCCTTTGAGAAATGCACGTAGCCAGCTGGGAAACAGCTTCTAAGAAAGTTGTTATAGAGTGGTTAGTGAATTACCTTTTCCAGAGTGGCAGCAGCTAAATTATCAATATCCAGCAAGTGGCTGTCTTGATTACAGTAAATCCTAAAGGCAATATAGCCTCTTCAATGGAAAAACCAACTGCATTGCTATTTGCAGAATGAAATCACTTACTTGATGTCAAGCCTTTGATTTCTGTCTGCTTCTTTTGGACTTTGAAGGTCGCATTACACATTAAAACCTGAGCCCCACAAAGTTTTCTTTGCCTTGGAAAGGAAAAAGTTTATTCTGCCTTTACTAACGCAGTTTAATGTGGAAATTGCTCTGGAAAGTCCTGCTGAGCTGGCTACGATTTACAGTTCTAGGCTGGTCTTGGGGACCCAGCAAGGTCCTAATTCAGCTTCAGTTTTCATGAATCCAGAAGAATGAAGCAATGTTAACTGGGAGAAGAAAACAGCCCCCAAACCACCCCAAATCCAAGAAATGAAGCACATCTTTAGTGGCCTCATTTAATCTGTCTCACCCATCACGCCAAAACTTTTACTATTTATAGGGTTGTCTTGTTCCAATCTATCTATTGCATCCTATTATAACAAATTCTACAGCAGGAGATGCCAAGATTGTGGCTGGCTCCTCAAGCTCATTTTAAGGACACAATGTCAAGTTTACCAGTGTCAGCAGAATCATAGAATTGTCTAGGTTGGAAGGGACACCTTTCAGTTCATCGAGTCCAACCATCAACCTACCACGGCCAAAACCACCACTAAACCATGTTGCAAAGCACCATGTCTACCCATCTTCCAAATACCTCCAGGACTGGCCATTCCACCACCTCCATGGGCAGCCTGTTCCAATATTTGAAAACCCCGTCAGTGAAGACATTTTCCCTAATATCCAATCTAAACTTCCCCTGGCATAACTTGAGGCCATTTCCTCTTATCCTAGATGCCTTCATAGCTCCACTGTTATTTACAGTAAATTTTATTTTTGTTGGATTTGTGGTAAAAACTTTGAATAAGCAAACCTGTGCAAGAGAAAAAGGCAGCCTGCATTTTTTCCATAGGACCTTCCTATTCTTTCTCACTTTCCAAAGATGTTTTTGTGAGTTGTTAATTTTAAAGATCGTAGAATCATAGAATGGTTTGGGTTGGAAGGGACCTTCAAGATCATCTAGTTCCAACCCCCCTGCCCTGGGCAGGGACACCTCCCATCAGACCAGGTTGCTCCAAGCCCCATCCAGCCTGGCCTTGAACCCCTCCAGGGATGGGGCAGCCACAACATCCTTGGGCATCCCTATTCCAGTGTTTCACCACCCTCATAGTGAAAAACTTTCCTGCTCATATCTAATCTAAACCTGCCCTCTTTGATGGCCCACCTCAACTCCACTTCTTTTGCTGCAGGCCAGGATGGAGTTGGCTTTCTGGGCTGTGAGTGCACGTTGCCAGCTCATGTTGAGCTTCTCATCCATCAATACCCCCAAGTCCTTCTCCTCAGGGCTGCTCTGAAGCCATTCTCTGTCTTTGTGCATGGTCTTGCACGTGGGTTGGGGCAATCCCTCGCGCTGGGCCTTGTTGAACTTCATGAGGTTTGGACAGATGGGATTTTCAGATAGATGGCAACTAATTGGTTATAATTGGTTCTCCACTTTTCTGCAACTACAACTTCCAGACTACAATTCTTTCCCCTAGCTGAGCACAGCTTCCTGAGAAACAGCCTACCTTTTGGGAGGTGAATATGAGGGACTCAAGTTTAGACATCTGGGAGACCCAGCAGCACCACGTTAACTCATACCTCAGAACAGGTCTGTGCAAGGAAACTAGGAACAAAGTGGAGCTCAGAGACCCCAGGGGATGCAAAAGGGAAAGAGGACCTGACTCTTTAGGAGGAAGCACTAGATGAGATACCACCTGTCAGAACAGAAGCAAAGGAGATGCTGGATTTTATTAATTCCTCAGAACTCCACAGATAAAGTGGGGTTTATCAACATGCAGGGGATGCAACACATTTTCCCTGGGGATCACCAATTACCTCGTGCAGATGCTTCTCATTATTTAATAATGTTTCTGTCTTGCATTTCACTATTTAAATACATTGACATTCAGTATTTTCTTGGGGCACAGCATAACCCAGAACTCACCGATCTTCTCAGCAAAGTGAGCTTTGGCCTGAGGAGGAGGTAGGTGAGTGCACACATCCCACCCCAATTTCTATTTTTGCTAGGACATCCTTTGACATCTTGTAATTATTAAGATGGGAGGATGGGGTGGAGGATGGGGATAATCAACAGCTTGTTTCTTAATATAGATACGCAGGAGAGAATCATCTTACCCAACACTGAATGGCTAAAAGTCAGGCATCTATGCTGGGCTAGCAAACAACTCACTCTATCATATCAGAAGGATCCTAAGCCATTACTTAGACACTTGCCCCACTGATGGTCAAATTAATCCTTCCCCAGGATTCCTGATTTGCATAGCCTAGCCTTTGCTTTTCTGCCACAGGTGACACCACAGAGCAGTAGCAACAATCTTCTATTTGCAATTGATGCATTTCAGGCTGAGTTTCAACTTCCCTCCCTCCTCTGTGCAGAAGGAGATGCTGGTTTCTTCCAAGAGCAGAATTAGGAAGGATTTTTGATGCTGATAGCTTGATCTAATTATCTTGAGTATTTTGAAAGAAATATGTACGGAGGCCGCACACGTGCCATAACCACATCACTCCTAATCAAAAGCATCCTGAGCATTTTATAGGCTTTGTTACTGGAGGGAGAGACAGAACCATGTCAGTCTATGATGTCAGCTCTCTGCAGGCCCGAGCGCAGCAGCAAACCCGAGCGATCAGAAGAAGCATCTTTGCAGCTGGCCTTTTGTGCCTGATCTTTTTTTCCACAGCATCAGAGCGAAAGGGGTTCAAAACATGCTCGGAACTGGTAACAGAAGACTCATGAATGAGCCTGAATGAACCCCTCACAGATCTCAAACACAGCACTGATTGTAAAAACAAAACGAATTTGTGTTCCATCCAACGGTCTCTCTCACCCCCTGGATTTCCTTGCTGTCCCAGAGATTAGTTTACAACCAGTGCTGCAGATTATTTGGAACTAGTTGTTCTTTCCCCTCCAAAAACCAAGTAACTCTCCAGCCTGACTCCAGTGGATACAGCAGTGACAGACCTCCACAGAGGTCCCTCTTCCCCGCACAAAGGCGTTAAGACACGCGTTAATAGAAAACCTGCAACACAGAACTCCCTGTTAAAAAAACCTCGCAGATGGCAATTCAGAAAAGGAATTCCTGGAGAAGAGAGAAACAATGAGAAGTAAACCACAAAAAGGTTAGCACAAGAGCTCAATTCATGACCTTTACAAAGCCCTCTGTGCACACAAAGCCCAGCTGTACGTTTTGGTTCAGACTGAAGGGGATTTCTTTACGGTTTTTCAACCCTGCAGGTGCAGATGAGCAGGCAGAAGGCCAGGGACAAGGGCAGCACTCATGGAGTAACCAGAGACTGGTGAAGGCCTCTGGCTATTCCTTCAGCTCAGACCTCACTCGGGTTTTGTGCCTCACGTGGTGCACCCAGCTGTGGGAGGGAACCCCACGACGTAGAGCTTGAAGTCAAAAGCTAAGTGTTCTCCAAAGGTGGAGGACGGGCAGGCTGTGTGCTAGCCCAGTTCCTCCCTGGTAGCCACACAGCTGATGAGCCTGGAGAGCTGCTGGCCCCCTGCATGCCACAGCCACCACCAGAAGATGTTCTAAAAGACCAGCTCAGACATTGTTCCTGGACATACCTCCTTTCCAGGTACTGGAATACCTCCAACAGGTGCAGCGGAGGGCCACGAAGATGATCAGAGGGATGGAGCACCTCTCCTATGAAGACAGGCTGAGGGAGCTGGGATTGTTCAGCCTGGAGAAGAGAAGGCTCCAGGGAGACCTTATAGCGGCCTTTCAATACCTGAAGGGTGCCTATAGAAGAGCTGGGGAGGGACTCTTTGCCAGGAGGTGTAATGATAGGACAAGGGGAAACGGTTTTAAATTGGAAGAAAAAAAGATTCAGATTAGATCTCAGGAAGAAATTTTTTACCATGAGGGTGGTGAGACACTGGAACAGGCTGCCCAGAGAAGCTGTGGCTGCCCCATCCCTGGAGGGGTTCAAGGCCAGGCTGGATGGGGCTTGGAGCAACCTGGTCTGGTGGGAGGTGTCCCTGCCCAGGGCAGGGGGGTTGGAACTGGATGATCTTTGAGGTCCCTTCCAACCCAAACCATTCTATGATTCCCTTCTAGTGCCCTCAGTCCTCATTCACTGCAAGTGTCTTTTGTAAGGGACAGATGGCTCCCTTATGTTCATAATCAAACGACCATGAGGGAAGCATTTCTTCCCTCCATCCCTCAGACAGAAGATGCATGGTCCAGGCCACCTCTGTTCATGGTTTGCCAGCGTGCATGGAGAATTTCAGTCCCACAACACAAGTCCAAGGCACACGGGAAGGACCCGATGACCCGTTGTCATTGCAGCTGACAGAAATGGCCTTTAAAACTCTAAGCACTAAACCAGCTGGAAAACACATTCACTCCCCCTCAGAATGGCAATATAGTTCTTCACTGGCCCGAAATACAAACCAACCCAGGCTTCTCCCCACCATCTCCACCCAAACATACGCACTCGAAGTTCCAATTACCTCAATATTTCATGGGAGATCCAAAATACCAATTAGATTTGGAAACAATCCCCCTGGCCTTTAAATACAAGACGCCCACGGCCCAAACACACAGACTTCAATGCCTCCTGGCTGGCTCTCCAGGCTGGGACCAGTAAGCCCAAAGGACAAGTCAGAGGATCCCCTGAGGATTCCCTGATTCTCTCTCCCTAGAGCATGTGCTCTTCACTCACAAAAACATACCCACCAGCACAGGGTTAGAAAAAGAACCCAACCCGCCATAGACTTAGTCATTTTGCACACAAAACACTGAATTATTTGCTTTGAAAACACACAACTAACCACAGAACAGCTCACCCAGCCCAACAGCCCTCGTTATGTCATTAATAAGGCAGCGTTCATCGACTTCCCCCTGCTTTAACTGGCAGGTCTGTTATCAACACCACTGACAACAGGATGATGTCTTACATATCAACATACCATCTTGCAGGCACCAAATGCTGTTTTTCTTTGAGCAATTTTACATTACAACTAAGCAAAACGAAGTTTTGTCGAAGCAGAATTCTTTCAAGACAGTAACACCTCCCTTTCTAATTAAGGCTAGTTATTTTATCTGTATGTGTATGTATAAAATACAGAAAAAAAAAGCAAGCATTATTTAATTGAAACAAACTCTCTACACATAGAGCTTGCATTAAGGACAGTTTTACTGGGAGAAATTGTACAGGTTCAGGAAAGGTTCCCAATGAAATGAGTATTTTGACTACAGGGAACAATTTGAGACCTTTGTTCCTGCCAAATGGAGCATTTTGGGTGTTACATTAGACTTGGCTCATGGGTATGGCATCACATTCAGGCTCAGCTCGAGCTGGCACATAGACTAACAGCCTTCCACAGTGACTCTGGCATTCCCAAGGTGATGTGACCACAGCCAGCCAGGCTGCAGTCATCCTCCTGGCAACCAGAAGTGGGAAAGAGAGGCCTCAAAAAAAAAAAAAAAAAAAAAAAAAAAAAGAAGAACCAAGGCACTTGAAGGGCCAGGCATTTGCCATTGACTGAAAAGTGAGCAATGACTGAATTAATAATTTATCCATGTAGCCTGGGGCTAAATGGATAGTTGTACAGCAAGCTGTACAGCTTGGGTTGTTTGGGTGTGCACCCCCCAGCCCCTCCTCTGCAGAAGCCACTGTTTTTCATTCAAGAACGTTTATTGAACTTGGCAATATTTACAGAAGGAAAAGAAAACCCATTAAATATTTTATCGTGTGAAAGAATTTAATGTTTTGTTAACAACAGAAAATTGCACGATGAATTTGTCCCATGAATTTGTCCCTTTTAAACGTAAGGTGGTTTCACTTTATATAGGTATTTAAAGAGAGTCTAAAGTGTAGGAGTTAAATCCAGAAGGGAACATCCAACAAGCACATCCACCTCTGAGAAGAGACTTGGGTGCTAGATCAGTTTCAGAACCTAGCAGTATAGGCTACCAAAACTTGTGAGTGCATTCTAATTTTGGTAAAGCTTTAACTCTGTCTTCTACAAGGTACATGCCTCTAAAACCCATCCCTGAGGCCCAGCTAGGAAGCAGGAAAGATCAGAAGACTCTAGGAACGGCTGCTTTTATACAAGATTCTTATTAAGTATAGGCATACACACTTCTCCAAGCCATGCCACAAAACATTCCTTGCACATTCCTTGCAATTTTTCCTTATCTGGCCACAAACACAGATGCAAAGACAGCAAAAGCAGAACTCAACAGCAACAGACTGATATTGTTGGTTTGGGGTAGGAAACAGGGGGTGGGATGGTTGGGTGGGTTTGGTTGTTTGGTTGGGGTTTTTTTGGCTTGGGTTATTTTGTTGTTATTGTTTGTTTGGGGTTTTTTTGGTGTTGTTTTGTTTTGTTTTTTAATCTGGCTGCTTGGGGAAAACACTTGGAGGTATGTTATTCCTATTCAGTAAGGAGGCTGCAGTCACCTAACAGAAAAAAAACATATTCCTCCATGCAATTAGGAATTCTATGTTAAAAGAAAAATCCCTCAAAACCAGAAACACAAAAACTGGAAGACTGATTCAGAAAGGCTGCAGCAAAACCTCACAAGAACCATAGTCAACCTAAAGGATTGTATGTGCCACTTGAATCCAGCTTACCCTGGCTGGACTACATCTCCCTCAAACCCTGTGGGGAATTAACAAGTTTTTGGCTTGTCATCTGGACACCCCCTGCAGCCTAAGGCATCCCAAACTCCCTCCCAGTATTCCAGCTGCATCAAGCCATCATCCCTCTCCTACTGTGGAGCTAGAATCCTAGTTGTTTTCATGTGTTAAGAAAAAAAAAAAAAAGAATAAAGAAAGAAAGTTGTTGGGCAAAGTATTTTAAGCCAAAACAAAGTTCAGCCCGGCTATTGTTTCTCTTTTACCTATTGCAGCAAATCCCAGATGAGCTGTGATGGATCCTTTATAGGCAGCCCTGTGAAACCTGGTAAAGTCTGCTGCTGAGATTGTGATCAAAAACCCTGATACCAGACAAATGTCAAAGTGAGAAAAGAGCTCGGAAATGTTAATAGCATGCCTTTAATCACAGGCGGGCTCTTCATCACAAGGCAAACGGCTTGCTAGAGCTTCAGTTGTAGCACAATAACAATGAATGTAGCAGCATTGTTAACTCTCAGCTACTATTATGTTCTTAAGTGTGCATGACTTACTTTTAACAGAACAGTTCAGTTCACATTCGTTACACAGACAATAGCAGCACTTTGGGAGAGGGCATAAAACTTCCAAATCTCCAGAGACACGTTCAATGTGACAGTAATTCACGGGTTGTTCAAAGCTACCTTTCAACAGAAAATAGTCTCTTGCAATGATGCAAGGTTCCCTTCCCCCCCATACCTTTCTTTTTTTTTTTTTTTTAAACAGTTATTCCATTCATAACCGAAATTCGAGGTAACAGCAACCATTTTACAACCACTCCTAAAAACATACAAATAAAGTCTAAAACCGTCTCAAAGTTAATCCATTTAAGTATCTAGAGAGCATGAATTTCACTGGGCAGGAAAGAAGAACACAGCATCCTCTCCTGATGTGCAACAGCCCATTGTTTACTCGAGGCAGACAGAGGGAGCTGTTGATACTCAAACGAGAGATGCTTTTGGACAGACACACATGACGACGTATAATCAAGTAGTTGGAAAGATGACTGGCACTGGAGACCTCATTTACTAAGGTCAAAGAGAAAACGGATCTGTAATTCCCCCCCATTTGCTTGTATGGTTTTCATCATCTCTTGCAAAAAAAAAAAAAAAAAAAAGGCACCAACACTAATGCAGAAGCGTTGCATAACATTAAAAATAAGTTTTTCAAGCCTGCCTCAATTAGAGTCCATTATCAAAGCCAAATTGATTTGAAAACATTTACCCCCAGATGCACCAGTGTGAAGGGAGCAGTTGCCATGGACCAATAGAGGGGTTGCAGACTGAAAGGACCAGGGGGCACATCCCACAGTGCCTCAGGGCACCACGGACCCGGGTTCAAATTGACTGCTGCAGGCTTGCAGCATGACCCTGGCCAAGTCACTTAGCTCCTGTCACCCTCCTCGTGCCTCCCAGCACTGCTGGTAGCAGTTCTAGTTCAGTTTTTCCAGGCTATTTTCTCAGTGACCCATCAAAACTCTGGTACCTAAATTGTTCAGGAACAACAAGTTGTCCTCAAAACGTAGGATCAGGAAACTATGAGGTCCTGTTCTGGGATCAGACTGAAGTCCAGCTAACTAGTATCTTCTATCAAGCAATTATGTAAAGCAGGAGTCAATACAGATCTTGATCCCACTACATCCTTCCATTTTCACAGGTAAGAGATGAGCGTTCCCAAGAAAGATTTTATCTAGAGTATTAACGAGTGTTCCCAAGAAAGATTTTATCTAGAGTATTAACTGCATTAATGGATATTCAACATGTTCATTAACTTGACTAAACCTTTCTGAAGTTTTATTAATACCCTCCATTGCATTCCCTGGCAGTGAGGTCCACGGGTTAATTAAGCACTGCAAGTTAAAAGTTTTAAACTCTTCCTTTGCTGCCTTATTTTCTTCTTGCAAGAAGTTTCTCACCAGCCCTTACTCTCCACCCACCCCCCCCACCC